>NW_010411280.1:145278-150137 GCF_000710305.1 Buceros rhinoceros silvestris | reverse complement strand
AAAGAGTATGAAAAGTTCTAGTTGCTCTCAGGAGTATCCCAGGCAACGTGTGTGCAACATACTCTCTCTTTCTCATATGTGCATGCACACTCAGCCTCTAAATTCATTATTCCTGTGCTCCCAGCTGGTCAGATGTGAAGCAAGCGAGATCCCAGGGCTGTGTGACCACAAAGCTGGTCCGGAGTGAACATTATCTCTCATTAAGGTCTACAAGCTTGGGCTTAATGCCACAGTAGCCTGCGGGTTGTCTAAGCTTTGTGTGCAGACCGATAAAGCTCACAGCTGCCTGCTCTGCACTGGGTACCCAAGAGAGAAAGAGCATTGGGTTTTTTTTCAAGTCAGGGAGGAAATATCAATAAAGAAACAAAAATTAAGAAATCAGAAATTGCAGGACAACAAGAAAATTATATTTGCTCCCATCGCTAGTGCACCAGCACTAATGCTTCGCACTGTGTCTCATGAGAAAAGTGGTCAGCAGCCTCAAACAGTGGGCATGTGCAAATGATAGTCTGTCCCCGTGGAAACTGCAGGAGGCAAAAGCCAGCCCTGTGATTTGGCAGAGACTCATTTTGCTCCTGCAGAGGGTCTGAGCTTATTGCTCCCAACCAAATGTTTTGAGATGACAAGACAGGACGCAGGAGTTGTGGGATGGACTCATCTCTTGTAAAGGGCAACCAGTGGAAAATGAGCTTCTGTGTGGAAAGTGGAAGCAGAAAGAAAGTCAAAGCCTGGGTGGCGAGACAAGGAAAAATAATTCTGCGTTTTCACTGAAAATGAAGTATCTAAGCTATATGTCTAGAAGCTTTTTTGGCTTTTTGCTGAGCAGTGCATTGACTCTGTTTCCAGTGTTAGCACTGGAAAGGTGCCTCCTTTATGAAACAGCTCAGCCCTGATCACACTCTATACGTGGAGAGGGACTCAGCTTGGGGGAGAAGGGTTGAGTTTTCCTGATGTCTCAGGCAGTGGCCACTGCTGGAGATAACATCCCCATCAGCCTTGGCTTTGTTGACTCCCACATCTGCACAGCTGCCATGGGCAATGAGGAGTTAACAGGAGCTCTGAAGAGCTAGTCTGTTTTGAATGTGAATAATGGGAATACTCTCCTTCAATCGAGTATTCAGCACAGGGATGTACAGAGGTATAAAGTTAATCACTAGCTGGGCCACCCCTATTTCCAGAAAAAGAACTTTAATACCTCCTTTATCCAATGAAGTACCATTGTTATACCTGCATATTATGAAGGGTTTATTAAACCGGTGATAATCTATTCAAGATAAAGTGATCTGTATGGCCAACTGAGCACAGATCAGACAGAATGATGGGAGGTTATTGTTAAAATATGCAAATTCACATCCTATTGAAATGCAAACCCTCCAGATAAGATTTTTTAATAAATCTGGTCTTTTTTCACTGCATGAAGGTAACCTAATGTTTATTGACTTCAAGACCATATAATGGAACGTAATATCTATTAGTCAGATCCTTGCCTCTCTTTCGATTACTAGAGGTACATGTTCTGGCTCCTGAAGAATTTTTGTTTTATGGTTTGGTACAAAAGAAAAGAGATTAAACCCCCTAAAATTAATTAACTTCCTTCTACCCAACACCCCCCTTCTTCCTCAGCTGCTGTCATTAGTTACCCAAGCAAAAGGAAGGAGTACCCATCAGCTGAGAAACTGTCCACTATTGTCAGCATTAGGAAAAACAGTCAAAAGGAGAAATGCTGCTAACGCAGAACACCTCTGTACAGCGTAAAACAGAAATAAAGACTTTCCGGCATCTTCCTTGGATTTACCACGCCAGAAAGTTGAGTAAAGTTTTATTTCACTCTTATGTAAAAGAGGATTATGAATCAGCTTGACCTGACTTCTGAGTTTGTGTGTGTTTCTGGGTGTAAGACTTGTTTATTACATATATTCAGTGTGCTCTTATGAATTGTTGGGGATAGGTGGTTACAGAAGCAGATATCAAAGCAACACCTGAAATAAAAGCTTTTATTTTAGTGAAATGCCAGTGCTGCATTGTTGAGAACCAGCTTCTCTGCTTAAAGGTCGCTTCTTTTCAAACCGTGTAAAATCTACATGATGATGTAGATTGATCCATGATTTGGTGTGTCTGGTGGAGGTGGAAGGTTTGTTTCTCATTCCGAAATGAAGGTCAGTGGAGTGAAAGCATCCTGAAATACAGCTTCCCAGCATCTTGGAAAAGCCCTGCCTATCTCAAAGAGGCTTTTTCATACTGTGGATGACAGGGTCTCTCAGCTGTTTTGTGGTCAAATTGGGATTGTGATCATGTCAATGGTCTCGTCCACTCAACATTTACCCCAGCTGGTTTTTGGTGATCACAGAATAGAATCAGCAAGACAGAGGAAGGGGTGGGCAGCGTTGAGTGTTGCTGCAGGGGATGGGGCAGGCAGCTCAGCTAGGGGCATGCAGAGGAGGGATTCAACATGCAACTAAAGATGTGCAAGTGGGACATGTAAACAGCTGCCTACACTTAGTTATCTGAAGCAGCTACACCTTTTCTGACCTGTGCTGTTCTTCACAGACAGGACTATTCAACAGGCCACGAGCAGAATTTTTACGTGTGGTCCTCTCTCTCACAGAAGACCTCTCGCTTCCGTCACAGGCGAAGAATAACCCAAGCTAGACCTTTCTGGACAGTTCACCTATTAGGCTGAGAGGTGAGTGCATAAAATGTGCTGCCTGCCTGTGTGTCTGGGTGGGAACAGCACTTTCCCACCCACAGCCTGCTCCACTGCCAAAACACAGACTCCCTGCCCAGGCACCCTTCTCATCAGTCACTTCACTGGGTATACCACCAGTTACAAATTAGCACTTAATCAAGATAAATCCCATAGGAAGGATATGGATAATATGCAATGCATTAAGCCTGCAAATTAAGATGGTCTGATTTAGCTCTGGATTTAAAACTCCCAAGCTTGCATTAGGACTAATGATGAATGGATGTACGTCCCTGGCTGGACAGGAGTTCTGTCAGGGCAAGGCTGCCCAGCAGTGACAAAGCAAGCATGGAGCGAGTGCTCTGCTCAATGTTCATTAGGCCTTCCATGCTCTCCCTCCTTGGGAACATGATTTCCCTTGCTGTGGATGGTTGTAATAGTCATATTTCTCCAGAATCTATTGACTTAATGGTCCTTGAGTTCATTAATAGAACCTAACTGAGGGCAGTGGCTGCTGGCATCATTTGCCCACTGATCGGAGTGGGGAAACTGAGGTACATGGGACAATATTTGGAAAGGCTGACCTGCACTGTGCCCAGGGCTTTCCATTCACTGGCTCTAAACAGGACCCTGTACATCACTTTGCTTAAGCACTCTCAGTCACACTTGGGAGTCTCTTGTTTTTTCACTAACAAGCTGCAGGCATGTAGGTGACATTTCGGATCGCTAATTGTGGCCCAAGGTAGATACTGCTCAGCAGCTTGAGTCCTCCTGGCAGATCAGTGGAGCAGTAGAGAAAGGAAACTTTGCTACCCCATCTCCTGGGTGACAGTGTGGATGATGTAAGAGGATGGTCCTCAGTGCTCTTTTGCTCCAGGTACAAATTCAGCTATTCCTAATGAATACCCTGCTCCTTGGTGCAGCACGCTTGCAGATACTCAGTTGGAGATTGTTTCTGACCCTGTGTAACTGAGCAGTCACTGAGCTCTGGTTAGCCTCCTTTCCTCAGCTCCTGCCAGACCTGAAAAAAGCCTCCCATCAGGCCTCCCATCTACTATATATAGTCCAGAAAGTAATCTCTGTGTGAGACCAGGGAGGAAGCAAACCCCTTAGCAGCTTGTTCACCCATCAAACTCAGGGTCCACATGGGCTGGAGTATACCAACATATGAATCCTGCAAAATGCCTGGGAGCTGCTGTTTTAAGGGAGGTTCTCGGTGAAAGAAATTTCAAAAAGAATCAGTTTATGATTCACAGCTGGACAGCATCAGGAACAAGCTACAGTCTGCCAAGGGTTAAGGGGCTTTGTTCTGGCTGCAGAAGTAATTTAGAGAAGAAAAATTCTTCAAAATAACAAGCATGGCAAAATCTGTGGTTTAAAATGTACTTTCCTTCAGATTTGCACTAGTGTGCAAGCTTGTCATGACAGGGTACCTTTCCTGGATGTCATACTGCACTTATTACTGGGAACGACTACTTTCTACAGTATGTCTCTACTTTATGGCTTTTTAAGATATGGATGCTGTCATCATATTCCCCAGAGATGTGTTCTGGTTCACGGAGAGGCTGTTTTATATAATCTTCTGTGAAAGACTGAAACAACAGCAGGAACAACAATAATGCAACAAACTACCTCCTGAGAAAAACAACAAAATGGTGGCACAGGCAACAAAATCTCATCGCCCACTGCAAAGTGGCAGACGTAACTCAATTCACGTGGCCGCACTTCTCATTCCACTCGATGGCTGGATCACATTCACTCCCAAGAGGACCAGCCCTGTCACCCCATCCTGAGAAGAGCTAATATATATATTACTTTATCAAAAGACATCAGAGTTTTTCACAAGATCGGAGTGGCTTGGGGCAGGACACAGAAGTTGTGACTGTGCTTCTGTTTGATAAAAACAAGGCTCCAGCATTGGGTGAGCGTTGTGATCTACCGTGCGTATCTCCTGGTGGTCTCTGCTGCTGTTGTCCTCACCCCTTCCCAATCCACACCACAGGAACAATGGTCTGGGTTTGGTCAAGGAGACTACAGTTGAGTGTACTGCAGCAATCACGCTATGATATACCGGAGAGACTGAACAGTAATGTGCATAGAAGCATATGCAGACAAAAGACAGCCTTCCTCCACCAAAGTGTGCCATCTCTCCAACTCTTCCCCCTCCCTCCACCCC
>NW_010411280.1:117669-145146 GCF_000710305.1 Buceros rhinoceros silvestris | reverse complement strand
CCCCAATATCACCCATCTATTCTGCATTGCCATTCTTCCTGATGTGCCTCCACCCAGCAGCTCAGACCGGATACCAGTAAGTGGAGCTCTCTGACAGCCAGTGCAGCTCCTGATGATGTCCTTTCGTTCCTGGCCAGAAAATGTAAAATCTCACATTTTACAACTATTCCTCCTTATTCCTCCCTTCACTCCTTGTGGAGAAAACCCCAGTCAAAGCAGAGGTGATGGCAGGAGAGAAACAGGGGGAAAAGTTTCAGTATTCATTCATAAACCACTACTAGTGAGAACAAGGGACTGTTCGCCCTGTGATCTAGGGTGTCGGCATGCCCAGTCTAAGCAGAAAGTGAGAAGCTGTGTCCAAACAGAGATGCACAATAATGTGCTAGGAATTGTGAAAGCTAGAGGTTACTTTACTACCATTGTGACTTTTTTATTGCCAGACAGCACTTTCAGCTACCTATCAAGAACAAGGAGGTTGATGTGCAGCTTATGCAAGAGAGGAAAGGTGTCTTTTTTTCCTTTTATTTTCTTTAATTCCCCTCTAAGATAAGAGGCCAGTAACTGCAGGTCCACAAGAAAGAAGAGGGCTTTGTGATGAGGGAGCAAGATTAAGGTGGCCTTTTTTTTTAATTTTGGTAGTGCTGGAAATACATATTTAACTGAGGGTGCAGGATACTGCTGTGCCTTGGGGGATGTGCGTTCATGTTCGTTCATATTCGTGTTCATGTATGTGCATTTCTCCAGCTCCCAGACTGGAGAAAAAGAAGGTAAGAAGAGATCTGTGTGTGCTTGCGCTTGTCTATAACATTCTTCTGGCTTTACTTCAAATCCGGACTAATACCATGTGTTTGGAAGTTTGACCATGAACATGTGAGTTTAAAAACTTAGGGAAAATTGTTCAAGGCAGACAAAAGAACTGATATGCAAAGCCGCTGATGGAGGATGAGGGAAGTGATATAAAAATGGGAAGTGATGAGGATCAAAACCCAAAGACCTGCAGAATAAAGGAGCCGAAGGCGAGATGTTGAAAAACTCTCATAAAAAAAGAAGTATAACGAGTGCTGTCATGGATGATTATAAGGGTTTGAACCTGTCACCTACAGCAACAAGAGCTCTGGCCTTTCTCACTTGACCTGAGGAGATAATGCTGTTAGCTGAGGTTAGAGAGGGTAGGTGATGAGTCGCTGTTCAAATACAAAGCAAAGATGTCCTTTCACTCCAGATAATTAAACCAAAAACATAAGCAAACAAGGCCTGAAGTTCTGGAATAGCTCGGCAAAGTCCCTAAAATCCCTTAAGAAATGCTGCTAGACATTCTCATCTTGACAGCATCCACCTTCCATATGAAATGCCTTGGTCTTGGGGATATTCTGTTTCCTGGTGTCTGTTTAAAAAATACCAGTCTAGACATAGCCACGCTACACCCACAGCCACATTGCAAAATGTCGTGTGGTACTTTACACTGAATTAATACAGAAATTCCTGCATGACATGGCTGAAGTACAGCCATTTCTAAGAGGCAATACAAATGCCACTTAACCACACAGCACTGAACTGTGCAAGATCCCCTCCAAAATCTGGAACTCGCCAAATTTCCAAGACATACCTACAAATATTAAAGGAAGCTGAGTGCTTCATTTTCGCACAGACAGATACATGCCTGATTATGCAATCAGGAATATGAAATAACACCATATGATTTTGCTGATCAATCACAACTCAACAACACAGCCTGAAGAGCGAATATACACAGATAACAATCCAAATATGCAAAAAGGGGGAGAAAATGCAGCTTATAGTTAAGAATAATTACAAAGGGTGAATTAACAATTAGACAGTCATTAATATAAATTATTTGGGCTGAGGAACTATACCGACCAGCTATGAATACATTTAGCCTAGAAATCAGGAAAAGGTTTATCCCTCATCAACAATGTGAAGACCTAGACCAGTAGCCCAGCAGGATAACTGGGGAGCAAAATACAAGAACAAGTTCAAGATGGACCTTGACAAGTTCATGCAGTGGCAAGTGACCAGACTTGCTGATCCAGGAGTGTCTTTCACTGTCATGTGCTTTTCCCTTTTTATTTTACTTTTGATTTTATGCCAGTGATATCAAAATAAAGTTGCCTCCTGCAATACTGTTATCAGCTCTGAGGCTTGGCTTAGAAAATGCTCAGATTTTGAATTTTTCTTCATTTGCAAGTAAACGTTCATGCTTTTCTACAAACAGTGGTAGATAGAAACTTAATTTCTATGTAATTATTATTAAGGTCAATCAGCACCAATTCATATTCCTCCAAAGGCAAAAGATTTAGGACACAGATTAGCAAATGTTGTTGTTGTTGTATTTTAATGATAAAAATATTATGAGAGCTGGCAGAACAGCTCAGGAGTTTCAGTTTGCAAAACCAGTTTCCAAAAACCTGGACAAAGATGTTTTGATTATCTCTTCATCTGTTCATGATACTTAGTTTTCTCATTTGAAAGTCAAATAAGCCGATGTCATTTGAAATGAGAAACACTGCCTGACGCATGTGAATGGGAGTCAAGGATTTCTGCGCAGAGTGGTTCAGAAAACTGCCAATTTGTCTGTGTGCAAAAGTAGTCACTATCCTCTTGACAAAGCCACTGAGTTTGAATCAGGGACCTCTGGAGCAGTGGGCTCCAGCTCCACAGCTTGTCTTGAAAAGCTGGTAGATGCCATCTGGACTCTTTATAAACTCGTATCTTCTCAGAGCCAGAAAAGATGGGGTTCATGACACACAAGTTTCTGATGCTTTTAATTTCTTGCACGCATTTTGGGAAGGGACAGGGAAGAGGCTGAGGAGGGGAAGGATTCAACAAACACCTCAAACATGCAAATTATTTTTTTTCCAGTTTCTGACAAGCATTTAGATTATTATTAGCCATAAAGAACGATAACATTTAAAAATACAAAGCCATTATTCTTTTAGTTGAAAGCTGATTTTCATTCCTGAACTCCCCTCCCCTGGTATTTTGTAACACCCAGAAAACTTAAACCTAAATAAAGCAGCAACAACAAAGGCACGCATTCTGTAGTATTTAGTTTGGCTTAAAAGCCAGTTTTCGTAACCACATATGCACAATTTCAATCAGCAGTTTTGTCAGTGCTGCTCCTGTGTTTATATATCAGACTCAGTATTGTCTTTTATACCTCAGTTTCCCTATGAGAAATATCTTAATCAGCTTCCCCTTCACAGGTATTAAATCATGATAAAGTGTTTCTAAAATGAAGAACAGAGAGGAAATCTTGAACCCTGAATGTTTACATCTATTAACTTTGGGGTCTGGATCTCAGTTTTGAAGTGTGGGGCTTACAGCAAGTGTTGTAAGTAACATTTAAAATCTGAGGATAGAGGTTCATGGTCGACAAATATCCTAATGATCAACACAATACAAAACCATGTAGAGAGATTGAAAGATAATTCCTAGTCTAAGAATTCATAGCACCTTAAAAAAATGAAAAAAAAAATTTAAAAAGGGAAAAAAAGAAGAAAAAGAAAGCAAAAAGTAAAAAAAAATTAAAAAGGAGACATTAAAATGGAAACAATGAAATACCACTGAGATGTACAACAGAACTGCCTCCAAGCAGAAGGCTGCTCTAAGACTTCTCTGTAAGCATGATTATTCCTGGCTGAGAGAGAAGCCCCATTAAAAAGCATTTCTGCTCCCTCCCCTGGTTGTGAGACACCACCCTGAAGAGAAATCATTGACAAGCCCACCTTTTTCTAGCAGGGTTAGCCAAACAAATTGTCTTTCTCACCAGAGCTCCTCTTCTCACTTCTGCCCTTTAGTCTTTCTCTTTTCTTGTTATAGTTAAGAGTGAACATTTTGGCACATTAATTAAAAATAGTAATAGTTGCAACAGAAGAAAGAAGAGGAGGGGTAAGGTGGGGGAAGCTAGAGAAGGGTAAACTGTAGCCCTAATTAATAGAATTACTCTCAGCTGAAAGCCAATCCGATGGGGACTCTTGTCCTAGAATAAACACTCTGTGTAACTGTGTATGTATTTATATGTGCATATATATAGATAAATGTACACGTAAACATAGCTACTCTGTTGCTTAGCACCCAGAGGTGTCCTTTCATGAGAAAACGTATGTGACAAACCTCCTCAGAAACGAGAAGTTCTACGAGTATATTTTTTCTCACAGCTACTCAGACAAGGGGGAGAGTGGCCCTGAAATTAATGTCTCATCCAACGGACAAAGGCAGAACTAAGCTAATTGGATTCCCATCTGTTCCAAACATAGCCTCAACATCACACAATTATAATAAATAATATGGTAATCATGGCTAGCAATTAATCTTTTAGTTTATATTTTTTACAGGGTGCTGACTGGATCCTATTTTCACACAAATATAGATTTCTGTCTGGACATATGCTCTGGACAAAAAAGAGAAGAAAATCATAGTCTGACCACGCACAATCATGTCACATCTTTCCGTATATTTCAGGAGAGCAGAGGCTGTCTGATCTAAATGCCTCCTACAGTGAAATACAAACTGGAACTTAACAGAATCTAATTTTGACCTAAACCCCAAACAAATGTGAACTGAACTGTCAAATGACTGTCTAAAGTGACACAGGTGCTTCTTGTTTATAAAAATTTCTGGGGCGAAGAAGTACTGAGTAAACTTTTCCCATTTCAGTTGGGAAGAAAAGCAGTACACCCTTCCCTTGGGGCTCACAGCACACCCCTCGTCACCTCCTTCTTCCTTCAGCATGTCTTTATCTTCACTAGTCCCCGGTTAGGTATTTTAACTACAGGCTGTTTGGCCCGACTCCCACCTCCTGATTCTGTACCAGTGCAATGGTAGCCTCAACTCAGGACTTTACAGCAGTACAGGTAGTAAAGAGGGATTGAAAACTGGGCAAATTAACCTTGTAATAAGTCAGTGAGAGATTATAGAGCTGACATCCCGTGAAGTCCAGTGGCATGACATTGCCCAGACAAGAAGCCTGTTTGCTGGGTCCTCTCTGTAGCCATTGTAATAGGAAGACTTCCACAGACACACAAAATCCAGCTGTGATGTAGGGGAACTAGGTCTGCTGAAAGTAACCTCCCCAGAGGCATTGCAAAATCCCACGGCAGATCTGAGTTTAAAACCAGTATTTTCCATGAACTTATGAACTTCCTTATAAATCCAGGTAAAATTTTAATGTTCTACAGCATCTAGTGGCAATGAGATGCCTAACTGTGCTTTGCTACATGAAAATCACCGTGTCTTTTTTTTTTTTGACCTGGTGTCTTAGCAGTTTCACTCAATGCTCCCTGGTTTTAATTCATGCTGAAATTAACTGAGCTACGCAAGAGAAACAGGGCCAAGTCATGAAGTTGTTATTCCACATCAATGGGAGCTCTTCAATAACTCTTACATCCAAATCTGAAATAGCCACCTTTTAGCGGTGAGATATATACATATAAGGTGACACGCGGAGCTGGAACAACCGGTTAATAGAGTTTATAAAGTACTTTGTAAGTCCATCAGGGTGGACAGTACTTTGTAAATGTAAGGCTGTTACCAGTGCCTCCTAACAGCACCAGACTACCACTCAGCACTTTCTGGGTGGACAGTCAAAGACAACACCTAAAATGTACTCCTTGACAGGTATTTCACCAAGACTCTTTTACCTGCAATAGCAGAGATCTGGGCTTTCATTTGTACAGACCATTCCCATTGGCAGGCACAAGGAAAAATCCACGATAGCTCGACTAATAAAGTTGCTGGATTTGTTATGTTTGAAGAATGAGACTTTTACAGCACAGCCCTGGCAATAAATGAGTGGTTTGGGAATTTGCTAGGGGCAGGCCTTTTGCTGCAGTAGGGGACAGGATAACTAAAGGCATAGTGATGGAACAGGAATAGGACTTTGGTTTGGTTTGGTTTGGTTTTTTGGGTTTCTTTTCCTCCCCAAAGGGACTTTGCCCAGAATTAAATTCAAGGTGGTAATGATTGAAAAAATAGACTGCCTTTCTGGCGACCAGGGATTGCTATGGGTGATGCTGGACATCAGCAAAACTTGTACAAAATGCTTGTTTTCCCTGTGGTCTCCCTGGTGGTCCTTCGGAATGTGGCTGGGGAAGAAACTGGAAGATATTGCTCCTGGATATGAGTTGGAGATGAACAGAAAGATCCTGAGGATCTCACTGAGACTCCTCCACAAGGTCAGGACAATCGTATTTCTCATTGCTCTTCTTTGGCCAAAGAAATCTGGGGGAGGGGCGAGTGGCTGCACTCTGGAGGAAGCCTCTTCTCTTGGGTGTTAATCACCATTTAGTGTAAAATCAGGCTGCATTTTCAGTGAAATTTAGGGTTTGAGCTCTATGTTTATTTCATGAAACAAATGTGGTGTCTATGGAGAATATTTTTTTCTTTTCCTTCAAATACTGAACACCCCAAAGATTTCAGTCTGGAGATGCTGCCAGAGGAAGTGTGTTTTCGTTTCTCATGCTGCCATCATCCTCTGCTGTGAGATGGCTTCCCCAGATATAGTAAACCTCTCAGGATACTTTGTAGGCAGAAGTTCCCATGATGAACTATCTCTTTGCACTAAGACTACAGACTATTGTACATACCATGCCCATGTAGTCTAATTTAGGATCGTGGTTTATGGAAGAAGATGAAAGCATGAGTTATCCAAATTGCTATTCACAGCGTGGTGGCCTTTTAAAAGATAAATATTTATTTATACATTCACTTGTTATTTGTCTATGGAATTAAAATATTCCGTGGACAATTTTAAGGACCTCATATAATTGTTTTTGTCAACTTTTTTTTTTTTTATGAGTAACGGAAGTATAAATGAGTTGTTTATATTTTCACTACAGATCTAATTCTCTATTGTTGCTGATGTGATATTTAAACCCTTGTTAGGAAATAATGTTGGAATAAGCTGTTTCTTTGCTTAAAATTAATTTCAAGTTAAGTAGATTGGAAGACAGATGTCAGAACTGGCCCCCAATTATAAAATCATCTTTTTGAGCTTATGGATCAATATATTCAGGTGTTTAATTTTCAAAACTTTGACCCTATCATTAACTGTCATGATGATGGTCAACCAAGATGAAGATGGTAACTTCGTCGGGAGGTCTGGCATAAGAGATCAACATGAGCTTGTATTTTGACTTCTAGAAAACTTGTCTATCTACCTTTCATTAGCCCTGACTTAAGGATGGAAAGGGGGAAAGCAGATGTATTCTGATAATAAAGGAGCTACACAGTCCTGAAATTTCTGAAGGTCTTCACATTTGACAATTAGGAGACTGGATTACAAACAAGTAGATGGGTAAACAGACAGATTTTAAGTATTATTAGTCACATACTACCAAAGACATGCATAGTCAAAGTAATGAAGCATGAAGTAGGTAACACACATGATGGCTCAACACTCAGAGGCATAGAGCCACAAAAGGAACCACCACCATGTAGGGATTTACAAAGGACCCACAACAATAGCCGTATTTATGTGCTGAGTCAAGTTACTAGTCAGTGCAGCGCTAAGTACCTTGCACACCCAGGAAATTTACACTGATCCGTCAAGAACTGCAGCAGGAAGAGTGACAGACTATATACAGGAAATACACCATATGATTATTTGCCTCCAAAGAGGACTAAGACAAAGAGATGGAAGAGGATGCCAAGGTCAGATTATTAAGATTTTTTGACTGCAGCAGCCAGGCGGCTCTCAAATGGTTGATTTGAACAGCTCTAATAAGACAATATCATTAAAAACCAACAGTCAATGCTCAGGGAACAACATTGCTGAGTCGCCACTGATGTCTTGGAAGGTGAATATGAAAGTTCATGCCTTTAATGACTAGCATGTGTAATGACTGCTTTATTTCATTTCGGCAAACACTCCATTTCCAAAGGAGCCCCAGGATAAGGATGAGAAATCAAATCAATGTGCATTTCGGGCTCATACAAGCCAGCAGCCTTTAGATTGATCACAGGAAGAGCTAGCAAAGACCCCTTTCTATGTTGACACTAGCCAGCTCTTGACATTGCTATTTCAACGTCTCTCACAGGGTGTCTATTAGCCTCATTACTACGCAGCATTTTCATTGTGAAATGGATTCTGGTCCCCACTTGTAAAGCAGCAATTGCCTGTTCACCACCAATGTCACAACTCAGGTCCCAGATTCTGCAGAGAGCTTCAGCACGTGCCTAATTTCAAACACAGGCATACAACCTATTCAACTCAGCATGACAGGATCATGTGTTCAACCTGCGGCATGGGACAAGGAGGCAGCAGATGGGAAATTGGCACAGCAGGGACTGACACAGCATGGTTAGCTACATGTTTTTTTGGTTATTTATACCTATAGGGATGAGTGGGGAGGGAAGGAGGGAGAAAGGGGGAAGCAGACATGGAAACAGCAGGAGGAAGAGAAAAGGAATGAAATCAACACTTTACATGTCAAGGCAGAAGGCTGTGAAAAGTTCTCTAAAGAGACAGATTCTTCAGAGAGGTTTGGGTCTTTTTTTTTTTTTCCTTATTTTTATTGGTGTGTCATTCAAGCAGAACAATGGGATGCTCAGGTTGTTTGCTAATAGGCATGCATAAGTCAAGTCACTGGAGGAAGACACCAAGAATAGGAAGTATGGAGTGAATGTCTTACGCGCATGACAATGTTCTAGCAAAGCTAACTAAAATGTGTGGAATAAGGCCTGTTTCCCAACAGGTACGTGCTAGCATCAAGTCAGATACTCAAACTAGTATGACTTCCTCCCAAAGAACTGAGTGCATCCTACTGGGCACTGAACAGCTAGTGCCACAGTCACCACCACTGGTGCTACCTGACTGAAGTGTATTTGGTCGCAACACAGAACAGGAGCTGCAATTATGTACTTAATGATTCTACTGTCATCGCCTCTGCACACATTCTCCTAAGTCTAGGAGACAAACAAAGCCTTCAATGTCCTGGCTTTCCAAGATGAGCTGCTTACTTGGGAATGGATGCTGATGTTGAGCCATGTAAAGTCATGGTCCCTAGTCAAGCCAGTATAGACTGAATGTTGATGTCATCACTGATGGTTCGCCTGGTTTCAGAATCAAAAGGCGCTTCTCACTCGCACCCAAGGAAAGCAAGGATTAGTAAAGAAGGAGTTAATTAGGATTGATAGGGAGGACTTCTCTCTCAGGGTGAAGAAGGCAAAGAATATCCCATTGTGTTAGCCTGTAGCCCTTTGGCTCCTGGCAGATGATGAACACTGTCTTCCACATAGCACTTCTGGTGGGGGTAATCCATGCTGGAGGTATGAGTGGTCTGCCCCTGTATTATGTTTGTGCCTCAAGAACAAACACCCACCGAGGTAGTGCCTTCTCCTGGCCAAGGCCTGTGTCAAATACAAGAAGCAAACACTGATGCGATATTTATGTCTGTATCTATACAGACATATATCATATAGAATCATATATCATATATAGAATCTATGCGATATTTATGCCTATGTCTATAACCTACACATAGGCAAAAGGCTGGAGAAGTGGGAGTAGCATGAGGAATGCAACAGACCACAGCCCTATTGCTCATCAGAGTGAAGAAAGGAACTGAACCGCAGGCAATAATCTGCAATTTAACACTCTCGCTGCTAGATCAGGATGGGCCTGTTTGAGAGACCCATGCCAGGAGCTTGTTTGCAAGGTACTTCACCACTGACTCTAAAAGCCTTTGGGAGTATGCTGGTTACATTTCTGCATGAAACCAGCTGTGATAAAGAGCAACTCTGGTGGCCAAAAATTCTGCAGTGATTTTCAAGCAGACTACAAGCTAATCCTTAGGATCATGATTAACATGTTTATTTTGTGCAGTTAAACAGATTCTAATGTCCAGGGCTGAGTGTAAGCATTGCTAAGAACACATCCACTAAGCTGCCAGCTTTGGGTTCCCTTCAGCGATCTAGATAGCCACCACTGACTATAATAACCCTGAGCTTCTGAAGAGTGGGGAAATTGGTTTCTTTCCTTTTATTTTATGTATTTTATTTAATTAGTTAGCTAGTTAGTTGCTTTTCCAGACCTAAAAACTGGTCTGGTCTGCCATTGAGCAGTCTTCCTAAATACAAGACCATTGTTCTTTTTAATTAGTCACTTACTGTCCTAGATTTAGGCTATATATTTGCCCTTTTGTTGCTTAGCTAAACAAACTTCCACAGCCTCGAAAAAAGATTTCTTTTCAGTACGTACTAGAAGAAAGGGAATTGAATTGAAGGAGATGGAGAAAAATAGCTCTCCTCTACTTGTCCAGATGCTGTTAATTTCTGTAGTCAGGGTTTCCCATAAGATGGGAAATGAATGGAGATTGGTCTCTTGGACATTGGTTTGCTTTTTCCTCTCATAAGAACAACGAAGTCACATGACTTTGAAATAATAAATGTTTCACTTAATAACCACTAATAAAAAAGAATTCTTGCAACCCATACCAGATCTTTCCTGCCTGAGAGCCAGAGTATTTTCTTCTACATGACTTGATTTATATGTCAGATTTCATGATTAGCAGGGGTTCTTTATAATCCTTTTTTCTCCCCCAAGCACGTGAAGAAGAGAGGAAATAGCATAATTAGCTTTCAGGGAAATCACACAGCAGAGTGATATCAGGAAAACTAGACGTCAGCTAGAGATCATGAAGCACAGAACAGGAAATTTTGTCTTGTGCTTCCTGCAAAACACCAGCTTTCAGCTGACATAATCCAGATACCCCAAGAACTATCTGTGCCCTTTGGATTCCTTCCCTCAACCAACCAGGGTTATCAATAGAGTGTGACATGCACAGGCAGTCACTAATTGCATCAGAGGAAATCTGAGCTTTATTCAAACTACACATGCAATGCAAAGCTCTTCTCATCTTCAGAGTTCTAGGCAAGCCAGCATCTCTGCCTTCTCATGATATCTGGTAATCACTGACACCTTTGTGGTCCCTGATGCTATGCTCTGAATTGTCCTCTCTTGTGCTGAACCTACCACGCTGTCTATTTCCCATCCTCCTCTGGGCTTTACATGTTTATCCAGCCTATCACAACAGTAGCTGAGTGAACCAAGGATGGCAAAGTCAAGGAATGGCATAGGCAGAACTAATCCTGCCTTGGGGCCTGAAGATAGGTTAGAAAACTTCTGAGTGGCTCCACATTTTATCATTTCATGCCTTATCCCCCCAAATAGAAATTAAGGAATATGTTTCCAATAAACAGAAAGATCAATTGAACATTATGTTTTAAGGGGATCTCAATAAGTCAGAAATTTTGTCAACATCAAGACTACTTTCTTTGAACACCAGGGAGAAAAGAGCTTTGGAAATACAGAAAATGGAGGAGACTTTCCTTGATTCAAAATGGCATGCTTTCTCTTTTAAACAGAGGGGAGAGGACCAAACTAACCCCTGAAGAGCATTTCAATAAAAATCATTAAAACCTGACAGTAATTCTGTCTCTCCTTCTCTCTTGGTACGTTTTCTGTCAAAAAAAAAAAAAAAAGTTATTTGTCTTTCATTTTCTCTGTTTCCCCAGACCACCATCTCTCTTTATAAAACAGGACTTCTGTAGTGGGGAGCACATTGCATGTTCACACCATCCATAGCATTTTAGAATCTAGGAGTCACTGAAATATCTCTTTAGGGATAAGACCCCACATCGGTGTAAACATAGGAATTGCGCAAGAAGGCAGGTCCAATTAAACGGGTTTTTGTGTGTGATGACAGACAAAACCTGTGCTTCAGTGTGTGTGGGCACAGCACCATGGCTCTTCAGCGCTGCCAGGGATGTCCACGCTGTCTGCCTCTCATCCTGTATGTTGGATACGATTTGGGGCAAGGGACCAGAAAGCTGTGGTCCACTTGCCTGAACACAACTGGATGAAGCCTGTACACTGAAATTTAGAGCCCAGACTCAAGTGGTTTGTGTGCCTCTACTCAGCAAGAGCAACAGTCCTGCAGCAGACAATGTCACTGAAGGGGCAGCATGCACTCCAACCGCAGTGTGTTGACCTCACAGTAATAAGTCAGTTAAATGAATATCTGGGTAGATAGGTTTTCATTAATCAGGCATATGACTTGGAGAACAAACAGCCGTTGAAAACATCTAGACAAGCCTGAAGACTGCAGCTGTTAGTATTGCATACTACATTATCACCACATATTTAGATTGTTATTAAGTGAACTTTAAGTAAGGCATTCTCCATTTGTCATTTTCCCCCAGTGAATTCAGCTACTAACATTGATTTCTTTTTTTTTTTTTTAATCTGAAAACTTGGCTATTAATTTTCAAAACTTATTAATCTGTTTTCACTCCATTGGTAGCAGCTTCCCCCCACCTTCTACTTAGCTTGTTAAAACTCAGAGTTGATTAAATATGACACAACAGTAAAATATTGCATAAGCGCACGAGAAAATTTTTATTTCATTATCGCCACAAAGTGAGTCATCTTGAATATGACACTGGCTTTGGCTCCATTTTCTCTCACTTTTTCACTCTGGTTTTGTATTTAATCACAGCTTTTTTCTCTCTCTCTTTGCGCATATGATTTTGTTTTTCAAATCCACAGCAGAACGATCCAACTTTGTTCTTATGCCATTAATTAACACCACGCTCTAGTTTCCAACATACTTAAATGATGAATAAGGTTAAATTCCAGACAACGTTCTGTACATTGCCATCAATTAACAATTTTTGAGGCAGCGCTTCATTAATAAACATTGATCAGCAGAGCCCTTGTGTGGAGTGCATTGGAGCTGAGAATTTCTACCAGAGCTTCTTTAATATGTGTGCTGGGGTGTGTGGTGTGGGTAAGCGTGTGCACGAGCGTGCATGTGTGTGTGTGTGAAAAAAAATCAATGCAATATCCTAGGAAACTCATCAGCACATCATCTCCTTAAAGGTTAATTAAGAATTTGAGGAAGAACAGAGGGGCTGAAGCAGAGGTGATGGACATCCGTGTCTCTCCAGATCATTAAGTACTAATTAGGTTTGGAAAGTCTATTGAGCTTCCTTGGTCTCATCAAGCCATGTGCTGGTCCCTGGATACCTCAGTGTGAAATGCCATCAGCACTGTATCTCCCTTTATGAACAGGATGCACTTCAGTCTCAGGTGTGCCTGCTGTCTCTCACTCTGTGTGTATGCCTCTTTCAGTATGTGTATGATTAAGCTATTTTATATACTGCATAAAAGCTGCATGGCAAATACAGAATCATGTGTAATGCAGCATTTTTGCTGGAAATCTAAAGACCAAAAACCAAGTAAAAAAACAAGCAAGAAAAATTCCTGTAAGATATAAAATCAGAAATATCAGGGGGGAAACTTACAAATCCCTATGAACCTTCTTGCTGTGCTAGAAGATCAGTTAGGGAGGACTGCCAAACTGGCTTTCCCTTACTTAGGTTTTCTGAGCTCAAGATGGAGGTGAGGAACAAGAGCTCCACAGCATAAAGTTGTCATAGAGCAGTTTAGGTTGGAAAAGACTTTTAAGAACATGAAGTCCAAGGTTAACCTGACAAAGACAAGTCCACCACTAAACCATGTCCCTAAGCACCACAGCTACACTTTTAAATACCTCTTTATTCTCTGGGGTCTTTTAAATACCTCCAGAGGTGGTGACTCAACTGCTTCCCTGGGCAGCCTGTTCCAATGCTTAATAATCAGAGCAAGACCCTACTATGCAGCTTCAAAGAGATCATAATATGTATTTTGTTAATTACCTCTTTTAAAACACTTACCAGGAAGTGCTGCACAGCTAAACCCCAGAAATGGTGACAGTTTTTTAGAAATGGCTTCCATGGAAAGTGAGATGCTGCTTTTAACTTAATTTCCTGGCTTTTCAGTATTTCCTATCTACAGGTCTTACAGGGATATAGACTTTTCTCAGGATGTTTTCTTTAAATTGAATTGGAAATACAAATTCAGATGAGGTGCTCAGCTATGGACAAGGGTCTAACAAGCAATCCAATCTGTGCCTGAAAGAAACTATTGAGGTGCCCAGGGATTGAGTCAGCTCTCAGTGCTAATGTGCAAAGTAATTCAAACCAGATGCCGATGACCAGATAGGTTCTTCTGGCAACAATCTTTGATGATGCTCTTAGGAAAAAAGCACAGCTGGCTCTGTTATGAGGGTTCCCTCATATTGGTGATTCAATAACATTTGATAATTCTAGCTTTTAGGCAGTCTTAAGCTAGTGGGATGGCATAAATCTGCTGAAAGGTAAAGGAATAATGGGCCTGGTAGCACTTTGGTGTTGTCAGTCCAAAAAGATCCTTATTTGGGAATATACAAGAGAAGTCTTCTTTATATATAAAGAGCTAACCCACACCCAGTAACATACCTATTCCATTTCTCAGGATGAAGAAGAATAATGTACCTTAAGATGTTAGCACTCACTTGAAGAAATAATACCGGAAAGGCTTCTCCTCTGAGCTGCCATTTTCAAGGAATGTCCAGTATAAAGGAAGATATTGTCACTGGGGATAGTTGCTATTGCCTTTTTGAGCCCCACTGAACTTTGACTTTGATTGCACCCAGTGGAAAGGAAGTTAATGGTTCACTGGCTCAAACTGTTGCCCTGATACTGTGCTCAAACTGTGGCTGATACTGTGTTATTAAGATTTTGGTTACTAAAAGCAAGCCCAGTTGCTTTAGCAATATCCCAGGGATGAAGGGAGAAGTCTGGGAACCCCTAGGATGTGGGTTTCTTAGGACGCTTCTGGATTTAAAATCAATTGCCTCCCATTTCCACCGCTTCCGCCACCCGATTTTCAGCCGGAGATGACTGAATTGAGAAGTAACTGATAATGTTGCAGCATGCACGTCTGCTCCAGAATATCAAGGACCCCTTGATAAACCCACTGCAATGCCTGGAGCACTTCATCTGCAGGCGACTTGCTCTCTGCAATATGGAGAGGATTGCCACTAATCCTGGCGCATTACTGTTCACTTGACAGAAGTCGCCTGAAACAACTTGCGTCTGTTCTTGTCCTGATTTGCTGTCGGTATTTATTAAGAGCACTGTGTTTAAAATGGCACACAATGTAGCCTGCAGATAACATCTTAAGCCTCCTGTCTATACCAACAAAAAAGCAAACACCCCCTCCCAAGAAAATCTCCTCCAAACATTGTCACTCCCCACTTTGCTCAGCCATGTCGCTGCTGCTGCTTCCTCCCCAAGAGGTCCCTGTGAGAGCAGTGGTGGTAGGAAGAGACACTTTAACTCTGGTTTTACTGATAACCATGCCGGAGCTGCTGTAAAATAATTTTAAAAACTGAAATGATATAAAATGAAATATTAGCCATTCAAATCAGCTCTATTCTCACGACTTCAGTGGAGAAGCTCATTAGACTGACAGCATCTGTGGTGGTCTGTTGACCAGTGAGACCTTTATGATCCTTCTCTTTCCAGCATAGCTGAACATTAACCTCCAAGGATGTAAAGACGTAACAGCTTCTCTGAACGTTCAGTCTTAAACATTGTGCTTAGCAGAACACAAGACTCACTGTTGAAGGCTGCATATGGTGATGGTTGTATGCTGTGGGCATTTATTTACCAAGAATGTGGTTCAACTCAATGTCACTGAGTTGTCAAACTGACTAGATCTGTATAGTTTGACTTTTTACATGGTAAAGATTACAAAATATCCCCACTAATTCCTGCTCTTATTCTGAATCGTATGTGGACAAGTTTTTAGAAGTATAGTGAGTCCTCTGAAGAAAATAGCAAAAACTACTAGTAAATGGCTCTACAACATGTGTTTTCTGGTTTCCAGCAAGGGCCCTATGGTGTTTGCAGCTGGGTTGATTACAGCCACTGCTCCTAAGTATTTGATATCTCTTGGCTTCAATATCATCATAAACCAAGAAACACTATCGGAAGACAGGTCTCAAGCACACCAGCAAAGAGAATCTGTTTTTCCGTGTTTCCTGCACAAAAACTGTGGTTCTTCTAGCAATTCAACTATCATGCAGAAAAATAAGTCTGGGAGGAGATGAATAATCAGGAGTTTTTTTAATAAGGAAGATATTACGGAACCTAAATGATATCCCTTTGTGCTTCCTTTACTGGCCCTTGAAGATTTTCTCATGATAAACTGGTATTTCATTGTTAGCAGAGGAAATATGCAGACCTATTCGGTCCTTGAAGACCTATTTCTTCTACTCTTAGCTGGGTAGAATGCTTAAGAATTTCACATCAAACAAACATTTTCGTGCAGTATTTTGCTTCCAGCACATAGGTCTCGTGAAAAATCTCATCACTTATGCATGTGAAGGATGTGTGTGTATGTGTGAGGGTATGCGTATGTATCAGTCTAGCATATATTAAGTTGTTTGATATACTTGTGTATACCTATATACATTTTTGTGGAGAGGACATATGGGTATGAACATGGAATACTGTCATATCTGGTCTGGATGTTTCCGTACTTTAGGCAGTGTGCAGATCGAGGTTAATGTGAGTTACAGAGGAAAGTTTATACTGTGGTAAATGTTCTATACAGCAAAATACATTTTATAGGTAAAACGTATTTCTTTTGATCTTAGTAATGGACTGGAAGACAAACCAGTGGCATATCTTTCCTTCTGTCTTTAAAACGAAGGACGGGTTGGCAAAGAGAGAGCTTGTACATCAACCTGGTCCATGCGGCATCTTAACATTTGTCTGGGACAAGCAACATTAGGTATGTCAGACAGTAAGGGCGCTTTGAAATGAGGGACAGATGGCTGTCCAACACTGACACTGCAGGTGTCCAAGACTTCTAATTTGGTTTCATTCCATGCACCTTTTGCTCTTCAGTCCCTTGCTACCTCTGTCAAACTTTTCCAGAAGCAAAAAAGAGTGTGGGGACAGTGTGATAGAATTACAGAAGGTGTAGAGCCATTTGTTAATCCGTCAGGGAAATTAGTCAATCAGCCAACACCCTGCTTCACAAATTAGATCTCTGGCAAACAGGTGTGTGTGCTGTGTGTGTGCTCGTATGTGGGTGGTGGAAAGCTATGGATGAAGGGGAGGGGACACAGAAGAGGACTAGCTATAAAGCTTTAGGGAGAGAGGTGAGTAAAATGACAGTCTGTGTTGGGTTTGTGTCTGGTGGGTGTTTGGAAGTGGGGGAAGGGCTGCTGGCGTGGCCCCAGTAAGAAGCCTCACAAACGCTCCCCCATCTCTAGGTCGTCTCTGCCAAGGTTGAGCCAATCAGCAGCCCTGCAAATAAACATTTTTACGAGGGGGAACCTGTTGGAGAGAGCCTTTGTTTTGGGAGCTCTCTTTGGTTTTGGAGTGGGGTAGGACAGAGGGAGAGGCAGCCATGTGGTCACCCGTGTTAGGGAGGAAGGGGTCAGGGAGGCACTCTGGAGCAGCCATTTCCCTTCAGCCTATGGCAAGACGGCAGGATGAGTCCTTGCAGTCCTCAGAGATCAGCAGTGAGGAAAGGTCTATCTGCAGCCCGTGGAGAGGCCCACAATGGAGCAGGGGACTACTCCCAAAGAAGGCTGTGACTCTGAGGGAGACCCATGCTGGGGCTTTTCATCACTGGGAGAACTGCTTCCCATGGAAGACCCCCATGCTAGATGGAGAAGTTCATGGAGGACTTCCTCCTGTGGGAGGGACACCATATTGTCACAGGGGAGGACTGTAAAAAGTGTTTCCTTTGAAGAGGAAAGAGCCCTAGAAGTAACGTGGATTAGACTGGACTGACCATGAACTCCATCTTCTGACCCCCTGCACTTCTGGAGGGGAAGGAGGTAGCAAAGCTGGACCTGAGAAAACAGGAAGGGGTGATAGCAAGATGTATTTAAGATCCCGTTGTTTTTCTCACTGTCCTTCTCTGATTAGATTAGCAATTTAGTAGTGATTTTGCTGCTTAAATTAAATTGATTTTGTTTCCCTAAGTCAAGTCTGTCTTTTGCCCATGACCATAACTGGTGAGGGAGCCCTCCCTGTCCTTTTTCCCGACCGTTAAGCCATTTGTTGTATTTCCTCCTACTGGACTGAGGGAGCAGATACATGGTGCTTGGTTGCCAGCTGGGTCTAAACCACGACAGTCTGTTCCTGCCAGGCTGTAACAGGGTGTTCAAAAGAGTAAGACACAACATCTGCCATAAAACAGCCTCCTATTGGTTTAATTTGAAAATCTCTACTCAGAGAGGGACACAAGCTATTTGGTATCACGGAACCTCATCTGTCAATGTCCTTGTAGGTACCAGTGGGATGAGATGGAGAACAATAGATTAAAGGCTCCCTTGCCCTTTTATTCTTTCATCCATTCCCGCAAAGAGTGCAGTGCTTGGAAGCTTCAAGCACTTAGAGTTACAGATAGAGTTGTCCCTGCCCAAATAAGGCAAAGTCCTTGGAAGGCCTGTCTCTGGCCCTGGGAGTGGAAGATGGGCTGTACTGCTTTTGTGCACTGCTCACCTTTCATTGTGATAGTCTTTGTGAGAATGCAAACCTGCCTGCAGCTGAGTATTTTGTGAGCGCTCTGTGACAATAGATACACTTCAGCTTGCCTGATGAAAGTTCAAGGACAGAGTCATCCCAAGCAACATTTCCTCTTAGCTGGTTCAGGGTAGAAAATGTTGTAGGCATTGTGTAACCCTCAGAGATGGAAAGGCACAGGAACACTCTGCCTTGTCCAGCCAGCCACAGCATTTACAGAAAAGAATTATCTGTGAGCCCTGAAGACAAGGAAGTCTGGTTTGTACCATGAGCCCCCACCCCATTTGGATTTTCTGGTGTGTAGCAAGGGGTGTGCTACAGCGTGTCTTCTCTTTCTGTATAAGCGTGGTGCTCAGAACTGCACATTACAGTGATTTCCGCCGTGAAAGCCTGCAACAGCAACTTCTTTGGGAAACAGAGTGGCTGGGCTGAGAAGAAGAAGGAGATGAGTTTCTGTATCTGCTCACTCCTTGAGTGTTATTGCCGTTGTGAGATGCAGTTCTCCAGACCAGGACTAGCAGAGTCAAAACCTATCGTGTTACAGGTTCATAATCTGCATGGGCTTTAGATCTAAATCACTGTATGCATCCACACTCCCTAAGGAGAGGGAGAGGAAGAGGGGAGGAATTGTGACTTGATACCTGGAAATCTTGATTATTTTTAGGGAAAAATCCACAAAAAAAGTATCCTTCCAACTTCCAGACTTTCCAACTTTTCTCCAGAAATCAGAAAGTATCAAAAGAATTTCAAAAGCATCTTACTAGAGACAGGTTTGTTTGGGAAGATATTTTCCATTAAAAAAGAATATTGCAAATGCTCACTTTTTACCAACCTTTGGACACATTTACATTGAATTGCAAGTCTTGGATATCATGTTCTTCACCTCTGATGGAATGATATGAACAAATAAGCAGTTTCCTTTGCATTCCCTAAGAATAACTGTATTACCTCATCCTGACTGCTGGGGATGCTCAGCTGTCCTGCTCCTCTAGAGACAGGCAACACTGCAGGGGTATATTCCTGCCCGTACAACCAAAGTGCAAAACGTCCTTCAAGCATTGTGCGGGAAAATCACATATACTGTTTTGACAGGGCATGGTTTTTACACCACAGATGAACTAAATCAGCTTTGCATCAGCAGTTTGTTCATGATCTCTGCAGTTTTTATTTCATTTATTGGATGAAGGGACTCATGATTTGGTCAAATTTGAAAGTTCAGATGCTTTTTAGTTTTCTGCATTAGAAACAAACCTCCCAAGCTTTATCACTTTTGCCTGTCTTTAGCAGAGGTGAATAGCCTGATTCAAATTTTTGTAAATATACCTCAGCTGGTCTCTGAGAGGTACTCCGCACTGCAGAGGAATGAGTCACATTGTTTCTTTCACTTTTACACTGGGGATGCTACTCCTGCCAGGATCTTGCCATTTACTTGGAGAACTAGTCAGTGCTCCTTTCCTATTCCGGATTGTCATCCTTCCCTTCCCTTTACCCCTTCCTTCACCCTCTGGCAGCTGCAGAACAACATCTCTCTATTGTCCCATGGAGATAGATGTCTGGTAAGTGATGTTACCTGATCCCTGGAGAAGGAAGGATAACAAAACGGCAGCAAAACAGAATTTGCTCCCATTCACACCCCAAACCCTGAATACAGTCCCTTTGTGGCAGCTGCAGCATCATACTACTGTGTTCTATCTTGCCATGATTTTTTTGGTGGAAAGCTGCCTAAGCAATCCGTGAGCACTGTTGGAACAGCCCAATTTTACAAGCATAAAGTATTATGATTGCATTGATTTCCATCATAAATCATATTTTCCATCCTCTGTCTCTCTTTCCTTGCACTGACTGAATTAAGCCTTGGTGTTTTCTTTAGCTGCTGCCAGAGCTGAGGCTTGAGATGATATTAGGGTAATGATGATAAATTTTACCCTCAAGCCAAACCATTTCCACATTACAGATAATGTTTTTTTCCAAATAAGTTCTGTTATTGGAATCCAGGACCCACCACATCTGCAGGATCAGAGGCTGCCTCAACAGAGTCTCTTTGCTGTAATGGGTTTATAGATTTGAAAATTTGCTTGAAACAAATAAATGAGAGAAGGGAGGAAAGAATGAATGAAGGAATAGAGAGGGAGAATCAACCAGAAAGAACAGAAAAAGAATAGGAGAAATGGGGAGGAAAAGGAGAAAAGAAGACGACAAAAAATAAGGGAAAGAAGAAATATAACAATGGAAGGAAAGCAAAGAAGGAGAAAAATGAGAATGCATGCAGCAAAACACTAGCAAGCCTGCTGCTAACTAGGTGTGTGTCTCAGGGAAGGAACAAAGCTGGCCCGACAGACAAGCACAAGCGCCAAACAAGCATGCAGATCCACAGCTCTGTGTTCGTATTTCAACCCTGCCTCCTTGAAAGACCGTTCGTTGGCATCTCACCTCAGAAAGGCCTCAGACAGACTAATGTAATATTCCTGAGCTAAGCCTGAACCCATGTTATTATCTGTACTATGGCCTCAGTCTCTGGTTGTTCTTCCTGGTCTAAGTTTATTCTAATTTTTCTGAAGCTAGTGCAAAGCAGGACATCTTCTGGCTTTCGTCTCAGGGGAATTCAGTCTGTGTAATCAGGCCTGAAGGACAGCGTCCCATGTTCGGCAGACTATAGGTGCTGGGCATGGTGACCGTCAGCAGAGCAGCTGAGGAAGGCCAAATCCATTACTGACTTGCTCTTCAGCCACTATAAAAGGAAGCAGTTCACCGTGTCACTGTGGCAACTTACACTGTGGCAACCTGTATCCCTGATTGGTGCTCCATTCCTGATTTGAAGCATGGCTTAATAAGTCCTGTGCTCCCTGCGTAGCTTGTAAGCACCTAAGTGCCTCTCTGCTCTGCTCCTCTCCTCATATTCACCAAATCACACCTGCTTGAGTGCTTTTTTGCTTGTTACTCTACCGAATGAGTGAAGTCCCCCATGGGGGACCACAGGCAGAGATGTCTGCTTCAGCAGCAGGCAGCCTTTGGAAATCAGGCTGGTTCAGAGCAACACAGGAGTTCTGAGGAGGCTCTGGTTGGGGACCAGACACTCCCGTGGAAAAAAGCACACCTTAATTCCTATTCCATTTTTCCTACGGTTTGTCCTGCCAGGTGAGACTTTCTGAGGAAGCTGCTTAGCATCTGCCACCATTTGTGTATGCAGCAGAAGACAGTTTCAGATTCTTGGTTCATCTTGGTACATATCATTAGCTTACACTCTGACAGTGAGATTTATCTGAATGAAAGCAGGTTTCTGTGACACAGACATCTCCATCTGTGGAGACACTCCATGCTCCCTTTAGAGTCAACGAAGGCAAACACGTAGTCCTAGCTTGCAAATTGTCTCATCTTATGGTGGACATCCAAGTAAGTCTGATGAATCTCCCACTATCTCTAAAGGGAGTCTGGGGTGACCTGCTTAAATACACCAGCCTACAGCTGAGATCAGATGAGGTGCATGCAGCTGTAGCTTACTTCTTACTGGTCCAGCTGCTTGCAGAGACAACTGACTTGTGTTGTGTTTGTGTTGGCTTACATAAGCATCCCCAGTGTGATTCAAGCTGGCAAATAATTCTACTGCCCAATGAAATAGGCACAGAAGAAGCAAAGATGTGTCTATCATAGGAAAAATTTAATCACAGTGCTGGAATATGAAATGAAGGTTGAGAAAAAGTGAATACTACGGTGGTTTGCAAAAGATACTCTGTTGTGTTCTAAAGGGAGGTATGGTCTCACAGACAAAGGCTGATTTACCATGAGAAGCCTCTGGGCTAAATTCTCCTGCAAGGGACAGAGCAGAGCCCATAATTTTAAGCTCCAGAGAGGTGTGGAGTTACAGCTCCCTGCAGACTTTGCCTCTCAATCCTGGACAAGTTGCTGGGTCTTCAAATTTTACCCCACTATCTCTTCACTTTGATCCGCACGTAAGCATTTTAAAATGATCTAATGAGCTAACAGGAAATGTTAGATTTGCAAGACTTTTGTCTAGGCATTCTGGGACTACATTTCAGTAGTCTGGACTTTACTCTCGGTAGAACAGAAGCAAAGCTGGTGATGTTGGCTCTAAGACAAATCCTCTCCCGAGGTGTCTGGTATCAAATGCCACAGCTCCAGCAGTAGACTAAATAGGTCTGGGCACTGTTTTAAGCACTGCATTGAGAGCACCCAACCAGTTTTATTGTTAGCATGATACTTGGCATGATTTTAGTAAATGCCATCTAGGGCTCTCCCACACAATGCTTTGATATGTGGGATAACTCAGGCTGGGAATGAGTCCAGAGGAAGTCTGGATGAGGCCGCTCTGTTTTGGGAGGAAGAGAGTTTAGCCACATGGATGAGCTTTGTTTTGTGCTCTTGCCCTTGGGTCCAGAGAACAGGTCCTCGTCTATTTGATTTAGCTGTGTAGCTGTTGCTTTACTACTCCTGCCGAGTTAAGCTGTCTACCTCCTGCAAACCTTTTTTTTTTTTCATGCTCTAGGTTCCAGAAAAGCAGGGAAATATCTGATATCCTGATTCATATTTCTTCCTCTAGAGCTCAGTTATTGTACTTCTCAGCTGTAAGCCAGAAGTCCTCCCTGCAACAAACCTGGGAAATGCTGAAATACAATCTGATGCAGATGGTAAGGGCCAGCTCTGATTCTGGCCAACATATTTACAGCAGGGAGAAGGGGAAAAAATGGACCTGCAGATAGGTAGGCAGGTGGCAGACAGTTTATTTCATTGGCAGTGCTGGAGTGCCTACTTCACGGGATACTAAATGCAGTAAGTGGGGAGGAGAACAAATTTAAGAGGAAAGAAGGAGGGGGTGAAATAGTCTTCAGGGCATGAAGGGAACATCCTGCGCTTCTAGAGCAGCTTCTAAAAAGGAAAACACCCTCAGGATGATGCCTTTGCAGGGTCCCTGTCTTTATCATTCATATCAGCCCCTAAAGAGGTGCTCTCTCTGAGGACGTGAGTCATCCAGGAAAGTCAGCAGCCCTACTTTGTCCCTGTTGCAAGTCTAGGCTGGCACTGACAGTATGTCCTGGGCTAAGGGTGCCAGATGATAGTACCTAAAATTGGGATAAACCATTTTACTTGCTCACCTGGACAAATCAAATTGGGATCAGTCTGACTTTATCAGATTGTCTGGCAATCCTACTAACACTCTACAAGAAAAACCTACCTGATACCTTGCTGCTGCAGCCAGATCTGTCAGAAATTTGTACAGTCCTCCATCATTCCTCAACTGCTTCCTGGTGGTGCTGACTAACCAAATTAGACCTCCACTTTGAAGCAATATTCCCAGTATTAAGTTCAAAACTCTCTGAGAATACAGCAGGATGCCAACATTAGATGACAGAAGCAGGGCTAGGTGGTACATTTTCCTCTACCTCTTTCTATTCCCCCAGTTTAAAAAATCAGCAAAGCCTTTTTGCATGTCATTTCACTTGTGGAATGCCTCCTTCCTCACCATGCTCATTGCAGGAAAGCAGGAAACTCAACTGAAATGTCAAATTTAAGTGCAATAATGAACAACTTACAATGCCGGACTACTTTGAATGAATGGGTTGACCACAGAGGAGACCAGCAAGGTGGACAATGCAGCTAAGTCACTGCATGGCAGCCAATGCTCTGGCTGTGCAAACTGAAGCAGCCATGAAGGCAAGCAGCACTATACAGCTGCAAATAACAGGAACAACCACCCTAAGGCAGTCAAGAAGAGCCTGGGGCCAAGTGTCCAGAAGCTTCAAGTCCCAAGAAGGGCTACTGCACAGTTCTCCCTCCACTGCCTCCACAAATTGACCAGAATAAAAAGGTATCATTTTTGTATTGCCTGTATTGCGGTAGCAAAGGCAGGGGTTTGATTGCTGTTCCTAGGACCTCACGGACGAGGGACCTAAGAGGGCGAAGTCACTCCCACAATTACTAACAACCAGTATTTCTGCTGGCAGGCACACCACACGGAAAATTATTTACGTAAAGCACAGAGAACAAACCCATCTTCCACCTTGTAAAGGAGCATTTATAATCCGGTGCAACGGAGCTTTTATAGTTACAGTGGCTGTACCATACAACTTCAGTCTGCTGGGCTGTGATGCTAGGCCTGGTTTTGAAAAGAAATACTAAACTAGATACAGACTATTTCATAGATGGTATTTTATTTTATTCCATTAGAACAGTGTTTTGGTTTATCTTGCATTTAATTTGAAGGATTGAGCAGTTTCCCGATAAACCCCACAGAAAGATCTACATGAGAAATATATTTAAAAAAACCCTACCCCAACAACAACAAAACTCTTTCTTCTGCTGCTGCTAATAACAAGGCCTATTACTTCCTAGTCTGTGTTTGGTTTCAACACTGTATAATCTCTCAGCTGCAAACAAGAGACCAAGACAGCTCTGACTAGAGCTGCCCTGTAAATGATTTTGTCCTTGATGTTTGTTCTCACTGGAGAGGTGCCAAACTCCCTGCCATGTGTTTAGGTACAGGTGGTAAATAGGCTTTTTGGCTGGTTCATAGGTAATTCGCAGGTAGTTTTCTAGGGAAAGCCAGGTTTGTTCCCAGAGAAAACAGAACTGTTTAAAAAAAAAAAACAAAAAACCAAAAAAACCAAAAAAAAACCCCCAAGCCTTGTCCTGAGGTTAAGGCTTCAGTAGGTTTTTTTCCCCATTTAGACACAGTGGATGATATCCTTCACCTCGTGTTTTTTGTTTGTTTTTTTTTTTACAGCAAAACACCTAACCTGGGCGACACAGTGTTGTGTGAGGTTCTATCGACACATAGCACACAGGGAACCACACCTATCTCTTGCCGTTACCTCTGCCAGGCACTTGCTAACATTTCTCTCTTAACCTGCCCCAAAGCTAACAATGGCTGACAGCAGCCTGGAGCTCCTTGGCTGCCCAAAATGAGTGAGAGTGTCTCTGTTTAAACGAATGGATACAGACTGGCCATGATTAAATTTAGGCTAGAAATGAAGAGGAGACAGAGATATGGAAAAACCTTCCAAAACAGGACGAAGAATGGGAGTAATCTGAAGAAACACAGATGCCTATAACTGAGCCAAGCCCCCTCTACTCAATGGAGAGAATTAAGCTTCACTTATGAATCATCTCACCCTAACGAGGCATCCAAAATAGATCATATGAATCACAGTCCAGAAACACCTATTTTTCTACTCTTGCTGTAAAAGTCCAGGGTAACTATCTGAGACAGAGACATATACACTGTAGGCAGTTAAAGTTCGGTGAGAATAATTAAAAAAACATATAAATACAGAAATAATCAACAACAAAACTGTAACTGTTTTTAGGTGCAAGAGGCCATTTGTATGAAGGTTATCTGACACAAATGGATGCAACTTAACGAAATGATGCAAGGAGTCCACTGCAGGTCAAATGCGACAATGCTTGCAACTATTATTTAATACAAAGTTATCTTGATGGAAACTGCTCACAACCATGTAAAAATCAGATACTTTCCTTTGAAACTAATGCAGCACTTCTTGCTTTATGTTGGTATAGTGAAAAAGTGCATCTTCCCTGTTCATTTAAATTTAAGGCCTAAAGACCATGGCATTTCTCTTCTCTCTTTAATTAATCTATTTTCATCCAATATTCCTGTAATTAACAGACATGAATCAAGGGTTTGGTTTAAATAAGGAAGAGGAGGAAAATTATTCACAAGCGAGATAAGCTTTCCTCAAATTTGTCTCAAATGTCACCTTTCAAGACTCCTTTCCCCCAAATGAAGCCAGCTTTCCATACGGTTATTTCTGCTGCCATTGCTGCCTCAAGTCTCTTGAAAAAAAACACTGTTTAAAGTGAGTTTTCAGTTGCAAAACCTAATGGGAAATGGTGATAAGTGACAGAGGGGAAAGATGGAGAAGCTTTTGCATTATAGGTACCTCTCTTTAACAGAAGCAGAGCAACTGTTTTTTGCAAGAGCTTCTGTGTGCCTTTGGCATGTGGTGGATCCGCGGTGCGGACAGTGGTGAATCCCAGTAGTGCATTCCAGCACACGCACAGGTTAACTGAGCCACTAAGGGAGCCAGCATACATGATCCCGAAAGTATTGGTACCTTCTCCAGGACGAAGTCTTGCCTTACTGCTTTTGCTAGGAGATGACAGGAGTAAATCACACTCCTGGCATTAGTGGGGTTTTTTTAGTGTAAGGAAGCGTCTCAGATCTGGCAAGTGTATTCCCCTGTTGGTATCCTTGTGTTGAATCTGACAACAGAATCTGGTTCTTTGCTTTTAGTTTGGAAGTGAGGCATGATTTTCTGAAACAGCATGAGAAATGTAACACTGGGGTATCTGTACCTTGATTCACAAAACACACTAAAATCACATGTAGAGGACTCCTGGCACAAACCTCCCTAGGACGCTGGGTTTGAACCTGTAGCTGACTGCTTTTGTTCTGAGTTTGGCCTCGTCACTTCAGTGAACGGATCCTGAAGCCAGTGACTGGAGTGATGTGATTTCTTGCATGTTCATTTCCGTACTCATATTTTTTCCTCACTTCCCTGCTTAGCTAGCATTAACAAAGAAATCTGTGTGCACTGTCTGGCTTGTCCAGCATTTCGGATCTCCTGCAGGCTCCCCCTCAACTCTTTTATCTTTTGCAAAAGAGGCCAGCACAATCTGAGTGCGGTTCCTCTCTGTCGCCTGTTTTGAAACCCCTACAACAGTGCTGGTCATGTCATGTATGAGAGAAAACCTAACCCCATTTCTATTTCTTCTTCAGAAATGGGATCTCCCTACACTCACATCTCACTAAAAAGAAGAATTACCTGAGCTTGATCTTCTGCTAAATAATAATTTTTTTACATATAGTCTGATACTGCAAGTGATGTAAAAACTGTTTTGAAGAAGTTTGCAGAGGTTAGTTGGATGCAGGCGGTTTCAGAGCATTACTAGGACCCCTTCACGATTTAAGTTATTGTATGGGGAGAAACCCACCATACACAGACATCCTTGCCCCGGACAGACGGGTAGATGTCCGTAACTTTCTCCTTTTTCTCTTTCTCTCTTTCC
>NW_010411280.1:110737-117579 GCF_000710305.1 Buceros rhinoceros silvestris | reverse complement strand
CTTTCCCTCTCCATCTCCGTCTTTATAGAGTAATCACCTCATTTGGGGATGAATGTAACAACCGACTTCATGAGTTAAAAAGCCACAAGATGGCATTATAGAGCAATTAAACGGAAAATCTGTGCAGGAATCTGTTTTTCCCCTTGCTGGTGGAGGAGGAATTACGAGCAGCTGAACGGTGCTCGGTGTAAAAGGGGACAGGTGTTTCGGAGCAGCTTCCAACACAGCCACTGTCCCTTCTGTTGACGGTCTCACCTGGTTAACTCTTATTAACATTTCCAAGATCTCAGATGAAAGCCCTTCAGGAAGCCGAGGGGAGCCCATGCCTCTTCATCTAGCCTTTGTTAGTGTTACTTTCTTAGTAAAGCACAGGTTTTTTCTCTTTTCTCCCTCATTCATAGGTGTAAGTGCTTGCACTTGTGTTGGTTTGAGGAAGTGTGTGGTACATCAGTCTGTTACCCTGTGAGATTGTGGGTATGATACAAACAGCCTGGTTGACCACAGTATGTGCTGGAGATACAAACATGTTGTGAATTAGTGGGGGCCTGAGGGACCAAAGGAAAAGGTAAGCAAGGGAGTGTGTAGGGTGTGCATATGTGTGCGTGCACAATGTGGACACACAGGAACATCGTGAGGTTATGTGGCTGAAGTACGCATGTGCACGGTGCAGTGGTATGTCTGTGCTGTGGCCACCTGTCTATGAAATAACAAATGCTTTCAGTGGAAATTGGTCTTGGGAAATGGTTGTGCGTGTGGTGTGTATTATTTTTGTTGTTCTGTGGCAAGCTATGTAGCTACCGAAGCACACTGCAAGCGTGTGGACATCTCTCATGGCTTGCAGGCTCTGTGGCACAAAGCAGAAGTGTGTCTGTGTTGTGGTGGGGTGTGAATTATTCAGGCAAACGGTGCCTACGTGGTCATCCTGGACCCAGCTGTGCTGGCTTGGCCCTGCAGTGCAGCAGGCAGCATGTGTGCATCAGCACTCTCGTGTTTCATATTTCCGAGGAGCATGTGATTTACACACGCGTGAACATTGTGCGGGGCACTTACAGCCAGGTTTGGACAGTCACAGCTCACTGCAGCTGTGAGAGTGGGGAGGGGGAAACACTTACATTCAGCCTGATCCTGGAGCACTTGTCAGCATAAAGGGGGAAAAATAAGAGTGAAAAAAATTAAACCCTGCTGCTGACTTTCACTGCAGCTCATTAGAGAATGCAGCACCCACAGAAACAACTGAGCTGCTCGCCAACACCTGACACAGACTAGCTTATTTTTATTTTTGAAAATAACATAAAGTCCCTTTTATTTAACATTGTTCATTGTTATAAGCCAGGCCAAGGAATGTATTCAGGCTGATTCTTCAGAGCATCCTGCAACGAGACAGAGCTCAGGCCAAACACGTTTCAGAAATGAGTGATTTGAAATAAAAGCTGGGATCACCAGACCTCTCCAGCATCTCCCTTCTCTATCCTATGGCCAGTGAGAGTGGGTACTTTTTTCTTGGTGGTTGCTAGTGAACAAAGAGATGCGAAGGTATACAAATGTTGCTGTTTTATATGCAGGTTTGAAGGAGTGTGTGAAGAAACTATTTTATTAGAAGTTATCTTAGTATTGTTATTTTTTATTACTCCTACCACTGTGTTTATAATTGTTACTAATATTAAATTATTTCTTAGTCAAATTGGCTAAGGGAATCTCTGCTTTTTTTCCCCCCTTTTTTTTTAAGCTATAAAAGAGCTATTAAGTTGCTGCATTGGGGCTCCAAGGAATTGATGTGAGATTATTCCCTCTTGGATTACTTTCTCGGTGCTTTGTCCAGCTTCATTTTAATATTAGTCATCATTATTTCATATTTGCATTGTGCTCCAGTCAGGGATCATTTCAGTGCTGCATTTCCAGAAACACAAAGCCCACTAAGCTTAAAGGCAGAGCAGAGCGCAGGAGTTAGGCTCTCTGTGTACTGAGGTGCTACTTTTCATGCCAGTCTGTGCCATGCTGGTGCTCTTTTACTTCCTTCTCATGCCTGAACCTCACTGTTTTAGGGTGTAGCTGCACACTGGGACTCAGCCTCTGTACCAGTTCCCTGCTGCCACTGGTCAAGGCCAGTGCACACTCCCCACCAACCTCCTTGTGGCCGTGTGGTACTGCCACCCTCACTTAAATCTCTTTTGGTGCTTGTAAGACACAGAGATTATTCAGCCTGGTAGTTCCATACAAAAGTTGAGTTTGTTTTTTTTTTTTCTGTTGTCCTGTTAATTTCTGTCAATTAAGTGATTTGCCCAGTTGAGTAGCAGAGATATTGCCACGTTGGGGACATCGCATGTGTCCCTAAGAGTGCCCAGCCTCTGCCACCTTTCAATGGCACTAAAATGCTGCACTCAAGCAGAGTTTTTCCCATACAGGAAATCTGCAAACAATTTGGGGTGAGATTATCCTTAGTCCTCACAGAAAAGCAGCATGATCTGCCCATCTGCTGTGTGCGCGAGCATGATCTGCTCTCTCCCCTTCCTCTCAGCTTGCCTTGAACCACCTACCCAATCCCAGCCAGCTGCTTGACACCAGCTTCCAAGAGATTGGTTTCTGAAATGCGTCAGGAGAATACGTGGCTGAGGTGGAGCAGAGGGAGTGTGTCAATGCCCCTGTTAGGGGAAAGATGTGAGAGCACTAGGGCACTAGGCAGTCAACACAGGATGGGCAAAAGAAGACAAACACTCAAACAGAGGGAAAGTATGCCGGAAGACCAAACCACAATGCAAAAAGCTGCAGGGGAGCCACTGCAGATGGAGTGAATTGTTTAGCCTGTGACACCCTCCCACCCCACCGCAAATGCAGAAGAATCCATGTCCTTACGTGGAATTCCAGACCCTGTGCTACTACTTTTATTGCTGCTGCTGCAAAACATAGATATGAAGTAGAGGAACAGAGCAAAAGGGAGATGTCTGGGGAGCTGAGATCCTGGTAAAATGATTCCTCGGCATAACTAAAAGAGGAAGGCATCTCTAACACTAAGAGCCCAATATCACGGTTATTCATGTGATATGAAGAGACAGCTCTGCACAACGCCTAAGAGCAGAAATCCCCTCCCAGGAACACTCTAAGGTCCTGTTTTAGCACAGACTTAAAAATGCATTGAGTCTCACTATCTTGAGTGACTCTTACTTCTGTGTGGACACCACGGCTTTCAAAAACTGCACCAGGGCACACAGCAGCTTACAACTGAAGAGAAAGCAGATGCAGGCACAACAAAATTACCGCGGCTGCGGATTCAGGCTGCCTGAAAGCCTTCTCTTTAGTGGCTATCCCTTTGCCACACACAACGTGGGGAGACCTTTTTGGTAGCGTATCCTCTGCTTAAGGCTGAAACAGATTAGCCATTACAAGGAGGATATGATCATCCTTGTATGGGAAATTTCTGCTGAGTCCCTTTCTTGGCATGAAGCGACTCAAACTCTGCTCTTGGGAAAAGTTCCTTTCCACCAGTCTATAGGCTACACTATAAGAGAGGGGAGAGAGTTGCACCCTCTATCTTCTAACACTGTGAAATCAGTGAGAAATGACAGAAATAATATATGGAGTAGAAGAAAGGGGAATGACAGGGGTATATCTCCGCAGCTCAGAGATTAGAGAGCACACCTTTGAGTGGGAAAGATAATGCATTTGCCTTTTATCCAATGCTGATTTAATGTAAAATACATTCAGAGGTTTATTCTTTTTTAAATAGAGTGAAAGAGAGGCCGGGCTGTTCTTCAAGAACATACCCTATGTATACGGTTACAAAATAAGAAAGAAATGTTTTATGCAATTATTATAGAAGACAGTATGATTAGACAGGCAGAGAAACATAGAAAGAGGCAGACGGGCAGAAATATAAAAGAAAAAAACAGAGAGCTAGCTGTCTGTTAGGAAAGCTGAGTATTATGAGAAATTATTGTGTAAGATAGTAGTCGTGAAGAACAATAGATTAGGGAAATAGAACCCTTAGCCTGTCATCGGGAAGGAAAAGTAGCGCAAGTTCAGGATGCAACGAAGCATCCAAAGGATGGTTGAGTGGGTTAATAATGTCACAGTGACATAATCAAATTAGTAATGCTATCTTGGCGATGTGGTCTAGTCTATCAAGGCATTTACCTGGTTACACTGTTCAAAACAATACCACTTGAGAGGCAGAGGAGTCCAGACGTCCTCCCTTCCCCGCGCCCTGCGCAGGCACACACTGTCTCCTCTTACATAAACCCTCACTGCGGGGAGAGGGAAGTTAATGGGGCAGAAACTGCTGCCCGGCTCTCTCCTCCCTGCCTCCGAGCCCTGCGGTCTGGATGCCAGCTCCTAGCAGCCTCAGTGGGGCAGAGGTTTGGGGTGAGCAGCCTCGCTGGCGCACCAGCAGGATGCCCTCCCTGAGACAGCTCTGCAAAACAGCATTGGCTGTGGGGAAGAGGTATCAGTCTCCAGGCAGGGGTAAAGCCAGGGTGAAAGGGATAAGTGCCCTGAAGCCCCTCCTGGGGAAGGATTAGAAGCTTTATTATGTATCTCCTCCCCTCTAATTTGTACCAAGCAGCACAGCCTTTCTAGGGCTGCAACCCCCCTTTTCTTTCCCCATCATCCTCTGTGACTGTCTATATACTACTGTAGGGCTTCCAGTCTGAAAGCAAGGCAGCCTGATGGGGAGAGACCTGAGCTAAGATGAGTCTAGACAGACAGGGGAATAAGATAAGAATAATGGGATAAGGTCTCGTCTTAAACAGTGTGTCAGACTTGGGACACCCAAAAGATGAAGCAGATGAAAACACACAGGGATGGGAGGCATGAATATACGGGGATGAACTCATTTCACAAGCTTCGGTATGTCCAGGACAGAAATTTGTATATGGGAGAGAGAAGGATCTTCCCTTCTCAGGGACAGGGATGTGTGAGAGGTGCATGGGAATATTTTTACAGTTTCGAAGAACTCATTTGAGCTGTTGCTTTGTAAGAACAAATCCCCATGTCTCACTTTATCAGACTGAGATTAAAATGTGTTTATATTTATGTAGTTATTTTTCATAGACTTGCTTCCTTTAAATGCATTTATGTAGTGTATATATGTATACATATGTATGTATAGAGGAAAGGGAGAATCAATAGATGTAACAGTCTTTTCTTCAAATTCGTGCAACCTAGAAAGGACTGTAAAGGATGCTGATATCTGCGTGAGAAAAGGCCTGTCTCCAGCCCACTCCATCTGCTCCTCTGTTCCAGGACAGCAGGAGGAAAAGCAGAGAAATGCAATCCTCCCTGTTCCTCCACAGCGAGGGAGAAGCAGCACAAAGAGTCCCTGTGTCCATCAGCAGGACTTGGAGACGGACATGGGGCTCTCAGGGAAGGAAATAGAAAAAATAAAATCAAGTGAGGCTTAATCCAAAAAGCAAACATTTGCAGGGACAAAGCCACCTCAGGGACTGTCATTTCACAAATTGTATTAATCTGGGCAAATAGTGCTTCAGAAACAGTAACTGTGGTGTTTATGCTCAGTTCCCTCTCCTGACCTTATCTTGCCTCCCCTCAATATGGGCCAAACCTTTATCACTTTGCACCAAAGGTCTCTTTCTCACCACCTGCAATCATGCAAGCCTGGAATTTGTGCATGAATCTGATAAGGAAAACAGATGACTGAAATGTGACTTTTTTCCTTTAACAAGAGGAAGGAGCGAGATTAGTGGTGCAAAACGACAAAGCAACTAAGTATCCAGATCCCCACAGAGCAGTTCCTGCACTTTCTAGGGACCATGTGTTTGTAAGTAGGATTGTGTTATCATGATCTGCATCTCAGGTCCAAATAAATGTGCAAGGCTGAGCGGGTAGATGGAGGGATGGAAAACTAATGTGGTGTAAGCAAAACAGGGTAAGTAGGAAAGAGCAAGGAAATAATTATAACCAGGCTTGCAACACTTCCTACATTCCGGTTTTGGTCCAGCCAACACATTGGTCATGTGTTTGCCTTGTGAGATGCTTTGCTATAGCTGTTGTCCATCATTTCAGAAAGGAGATAAGAGGACAGCGTTTTTTCTGGAAGCTGGTGGAATCTCATTTGGCTTAGTATTTATCCTGATTACTTGGCTTCTGGACACTGGACTTCTCTTCAAATTCAAGAGTTTCTATGTACAACTTTTGCGTTGAGGAAATGGAGAGAATAGTGGAATTTCTGTTCTATGGGTGGAGCCTGCACAGAACCAATAAAAGAAAAGGAACCTTTTCTCCCAATAAATACTGACTTGAAATGATGCTTCGAAAAGAACTTTTTTACTTGTTATGCTACAAAATCTACCAGACCTGCTCATAAGCTGAGGAGGTGGAGGCAATTTTGTTTGGCTTAGTTTCAAAACCAGCAAAACATCATGGGTTTGAACATTTTAGTTCAATCTCTGAAGCTTCTGAGTTCATGTTCTGATTAAGAGAGGCAGTGAACAAACGAGCAGAGAGTGTGTGGGGGAAGGAGGTAAAAGAGTAAAAAGTAGCACGGTGAAAAAGGTGGCAGAGTGAAATATAAATTGAAACTGCAAAAAAAAAAAAAGCGTTAGAAACGTGGAAAGAGCAAAAAGTTACAAAAGGAAAAAAAAAAAAGCTATCTACTGTATCTACCCAACAGTTCCCCCCAAGCTTATCTGTCATGCTAATTACCAGATTTAGGTGTTTGTACGTTATGCAAAGGCGAGGGTGTGTGTGAGCGCATGTGCGTGGCTTCTGACAATTCACACATACAACCCGCTGATTTCCCCCTTTAGCTAGAGGAAAGATGATTTCCACACACGCCCCCAACCCCTCCCTCCCCTTCCCCACCCCCCCACCCCCCCAATTAACCACCCTCC
>NW_010411280.1:106227-110644 GCF_000710305.1 Buceros rhinoceros silvestris | reverse complement strand
CCCAACCCCCCAATTGAATCACCGTCAGAATGAGCTGAATTACCGGAAAGACGAGGTTAGGCAGCTCATGTAGCTTTTGAGAAATCCAATAAAAAAATCCAAAGGATTCCCCAAACCCCAGAACTCCAGGAAATGTGCTAGTTCCTGTGTATTACATTGTTTCCTTCCTAACATATTAACGTCCAACGCACAGCAATATGCAATGGCATGCTCTGGTTTACCTTCCCATGCTAAGGCTTTCACTCAGCCTGCAGTTCCGTACAGCCTTCTGCACCCCTCTAAATCTGCACTGAGTTTTGCACCCACATTTATCCCCTCTGCACCCCCAAAATCACTGTCTGGCTAAATCGTGCTTTAGGATGTAAATGGAGCTTGAGCAGGGGAAGGTGCACAGAGGGCAGTTGATGTTGGCTTAGTGATGCAGTGAGGTATGCAACAGCTCAAGTGACAACTACTCATTAGCCGCTAATCCAATCGCTCCTGCTAATCCAATCAGCCTGAGTAGCTGGAGTCGTTGCTTTGCAAGAGTGGTCATTTTGCTGTCTCGAATATCCCAGGAAGTTAAGTGAGGGCTTAAGGCAAGCCGGGCTGACCCGGTGCACCCTGCAAGTTCAGCCCCGGCGCCGGGGGCATCAGCTGCAAACTAGCCTTGGATCCACATGGCAAAACAGTGACAAGCCAAAGGCCAAGGCAGCCCTTACAGTCTCTCCAATATCACCGACCAGCTTCTCACTAGCTCACTCTGAGTAAAAAGGACTGGAGGCTGGCGGGGGTGAGAAAGAGTAGGAGGAAAGGGTTAACCCACCGTTATCTGCTGCTGGGGGCTCCCACTCCGCAAACTGCAATCCAGCACTGAAATTTTTCAGCAGCCGCATCATTGATATCATTCCACTGTGCCTTCATTACCTCGTGATCTCTAAATAAGGGCCAGTTGGGCTCAGGAAACATTATGTGGTGCTGTTACGACTGATATAAACCACCAAAGTGGCATTTTGCAGATGAGAAGAACGAGCAAAAGCCACGCAAAATCCTCTGCAGTTGGGTTTAAACGAGGGCTGTAACTTCTCACACATGTCCTGCTCCCAGTCTACAGGAAGAGGCTGATTAATCCTGCATGTGTTAGGCTGGAATATTGCATTACTGGAAGCAAAGAAACCCTTTAATCATATTGCTGGTTATGCCAGAGGTCTGTTTTCTCTCCAGTGCATCACATTAAGAGCCATCCTCGGGCTACAGCACCATCCCAGCCTATTTTTCAGTTTGCAACTCTACACACACGCTTTCTCACTCTGGTTTAGTTTCAGTGTCCGACTGGTTGGGCTATGGTTAACCTTCAGATAACCACCAGCAGCGAGGAGTTTTTTAAGGGGAGGGAAAGATGGGATTTTATCACCTCCCATCTCCAAGAGAAATACCTATTTGCAAAGAGCCTTGTCCTTAATCTCCCTGCTGCTTGCTCCACAGACAGGAGTGAGGAGCTAATGCCATATGCAGGACAGGAAGCGGTGCTCTGTCTCTCTACTTCTCTACCCTCCTCCTCCAACCCGACCAGAAGAAAGATAAGAATTTCACAGGGACGACTACTGTCTGCACCTTCAGCCCTTTTTGAAGGCAGAGTTCAGTCCTAATGAGGTGTGTGCTAGCTGAGAAGGCATCGCCCCAACCTCATTCCCTCCCAGTGTAGCAAGGCTAGTCATTAACAAGAGGAAAACAGACTCTCTGAGACCATACTCACTCGGGAGATCTGGAGCTTTGGGAGTCTGTAACTCCTCCCTAGAGTCATTATAGGAGTGTATACGGAAAGGAAAAAACACTGTCTTGTTGACACAGTCACTGCCTAGGAAGCCCGGGGGAACACGTGAGAAGTGCAGCCATCTTCTGGGATGACACACCATACACCTGATCTCAGCTCCCTCTTTCAAAACATCTGTGGAGAGACACTTTCCTATGCCAAGGAATAAAGGATTTCCTTCTGATATCACTGGAAAGATCTTGTTCTGTGTTTAGCCCATAGCTGAGAATCCAATTTGCACCTATAACTGATCTCCTGTAAAAGCAGAAACCCCCCACCCCTGACTTAAAAAAACCCCACCCTTTCCCAACTAGGACATTTTCAGAGATTCAACAACCAGATAAAAAACCACAACCAGCATGGGAGCAGTTTCAACCATTACAAACACATAGACAAGACCCATGACTATAAATGATGTCCTGCAAAGCATGAAACTAAGCAGAAATATCTTTGGGGATGGCTGATTATTGCACTCAACCCCAGGGAGGAGGAAGTGACAGAAGGAAAAGAGCCTCTGTTTGTACAAGCCACTTTGGACTTTCCCTTTGAACAGGGCACAGGGGCACTGAGTCTTACGGCTTTTTTAATAGGAGCATCTGCTCCTGTTCCCATCCCAGCTGGATGGCATCTATGTGTGTTTGCTGTTAGCGAGATGTGCCATGTGTCATGAGGAGGAGCGTATCCTGGGCAGGGAGCACACGCATGGCTTAGAGACCTTTACACACGGCAGCGGGTCCGTTTGTTTGGCCTGGGCACTTGCTTGGGGGTACCAGCTGCATTCTCCCTCTACTGTGGAATTTCCAAATGGTAAAGACCCCGAGGGTGGATGTCATTAACAAGGTAATGTGTGTGCAAGTAGGGGTGTGGAGGGAGGGGGCTTCATGGGCGGCTTATACTTATTTTATTTTATTTTATTTTATTTTATTTCTTCCTCTGACATCTGGAAATGAGAGTCATCTCACTTCTACAGACCCTCTGAACTCAGGCCATCTGCGGGACCATCTTTTCCTCCCCCTCAGTGATGACCTGCCCTGCAGGAGGTTGATGGTGATGGAGAGGGGGTGTAGGAAATGTCACAGGGATGTCCACATGGTCAACAGCAAATTTGCCAAAATGGAATTTCTCTCTAGTTCAGAGGTTTGTTACACAGCTCTTAACACTTTGGTCGGTGTTCACAGGGATGGAAATTCCAAAACATCCCTATTTATTTGCCCTGTGTCCTCTTTATTCCATCTATGCCCTTTTCCTGTGGAAACATCCATCAGCAATTTTTAAAAGGCTCACATTTATAGAGTAAGTGGGGGTATTTGAAGAAGTTTATCCCCTCCTACCCCTGTAAAGAAATTCAGGGGCTCCAGAGAAACCTGCAGCAACCCCTCTCCTCCGCCCATCAGCAGCAAATTTAACTGCCCCCATCTGCCACTCCAGCCTCCAAGAGAACATAAAACGGGCCAGCCATTACAGTTAAAGGACAGATCATACACAAACTACCACATGCAGTGGCTTTTACAGGGTTCAGTACAAATGACTTGCATGCAAGAGATGTCCTAGCATGGTCAATCCCCAAATTTGTAGTAGGAGCTGCCAAAGAATGGGGAAGAGTTTCTGCTGTGTAAAGAAATCTTTGCCTGAGAAAGCTTACTATGGGGTTTGTAAGAGGAGCCCGCATTGATTCAAGCTGGGTGTTAATAATAAATCCGATGAGCTACAGCACTGGCTCCCTGCCACCCACCTCAGCGAACCCGGCTGAACCTAGCAGACGCAAATACAAGTCAAACTCTGTAGGCTGGATACACAACAAGATACTGCTGTCCCATCTGTAGTAGTGTACATGCCAGTGGATATCAGCCTAACACACGGCAAGGAGATACATGGGGAAGTGTAACTTTTCTCCTTCCTTCCTTCCCACTTTTTTTCTGTTCTGAGCTGGGAAGGGAGCCTGGAAGCTGGCACCATGTCTGTGGTGCTCCCAGTGGACTAGCTTTGATACGGCAAACAGAAGACGATGCTCAACATATGCTCTGTTTGTGCTACGACACAGGGACAGACGTTATGGGACCAATGTAAGCACTACCTGTGATGCTGACACCCCAAATTGTTCACCGTGCCTTAAGACGCTGATTAATTGGGCTCTCACTGTTTAAACATGAGGAGTGTGTTTTCCCCAGGAGTTCACATCACCCACGCCAGGACCAACACCCCTGCAACGGCCAGTGGGAAATTTGTTGGACATGACCTGGTTAGAGTCTGCAAGGCCTAATTGGCATCCTCTGCAATTGGTCTGGCTTCAGCTGCCAGAAGAGAGTAAATCGTCTCCTCCTTTCACAGATGGGATGGGGGAAGGGGTGACCACTGCATGTCTGTGTGTCGGTGTCAGGGGATGGCAACAAAGGATGTCAAGAACATGGTGCTGCCAAGGCGCTTGCATATTTGGCTTATAACCTGATGAGTGCAAGGCAGGTGGCAGAGTCTATGTCATGCCCTGTGGGGAGTGGGGAGGGAAGGAAAAGAAAGGAGGAAAAAATAAGACTAGTACAGATGGGAAGTGCCAGCTCTTCTCACTGGAACAGTGTTGTTCAATTGGGAAACCCAGCCAGAGAAACTTCAGAGGACCAGGAGGGAAAG
>NW_010411280.1:94365-106156 GCF_000710305.1 Buceros rhinoceros silvestris | reverse complement strand
AGAGAAACTTCAGAGAACCAGGAGGAAAAGAGCAGAGCTGGTCAGCGTCAGCAAGCATCTCCTGATCCTCTCCTGCTGCATGCTTGGTGGATATTTTAAAGATCTCATTTTGACAGGAAAATAAATTTTAAAACCCTGCAATGTAAAAAAATGGAAAATGAGGAACATCTTGGAGATTTCAAGTAAGTATGTGACATGGGTGTGTGTGAGAGGAAAAAAGAGAAGGAGAGAGGCAGTTTAAAAAAAAAAAAACAACACAAAAAACTTCTTGGAACAAAACACACACAAGGCAATGCCAAAAACTTGAGAAGGAGAGTGGTTACACACTAATTTAATTCTCTAATCCCCCTACTCCTGTCACTGTTTACTCACTGATAAATGTGCAGTAGCTTCAGCAAGACAGCCACATTTGCAGAAACTGACAGCCTGACTCAGAGACTATTTACCTAAAGACCATGAATATTAAAACAGGTTTCCAAAAGGGCCCCGTCTTGAAGGAGAAGATTAGCATGGGGCCTCTTGCTGACAGACTCTTCCCTCTCCACCCCTCCTTCCCCCACTCCGTGATGCATCTCTTGTGCAAACACTTGAGAAGTATCACCTAGCTGAAGAACTGAAATATTGGAGCAATGCCCTGGAGCTGTGCATTCAGCTTTAGCCTGACAGTGAAAACACCCATCCATCCAAGAGAGACATTGGGGTTAGCTTTTTTTGGGTGGTATTTTCTTCCACCCCCTTAAAAATAATTAATTAAAACCAAAAACAATAACAGAAGTATTTTTGTTATTTTTTTCTCCTTCTAGAAGGTGAACGATGAGCACAGAGTACTTTAATAGAATTAAAAAGGCAACAAAATTATATTTCAAAGTACCGATCCTTAAATGAGCTTGTCTTCTATAATGGTGCACAGATTTCACCAGAAAGTGAGAAAAAGAATAAAGTAGAACTAGAAAGGGCAGAGCAAGGGATGGCTGTAAAGATCAGAGGGAAGGAATAGTTTCCACTGGGTGGAGACGATGAAATATATAGAACATAGATAGAATATACATAGAATACATAGGCAAAATACAAGATGAATACGGATGAAACGAGACAACAGAGTGAAAATCAAATTGATGTATATAAAAAACATGAATCAAATGTCAAAGGAATTCTTAAATGGAAGGTTAAGATTTGTTTATTGCATTAATTAAAAAAAGTTAAAGTATCTGAGAAAAAGTTTGAAATCAAAGTAGGGATTTTTGTTTATTTATGCTACATACAGTTTACTGGAGGAACTCTTTGCCACAGAATCTTGTGGGGACCAAAATTATAAACAGATTCAAGAAAATCTTAAGAAACATGAAAACAGTGTAAAAAATGCCTTTAAAGGCAATAAAGCAGGGGCAAAGAATCACAGATTGCTAGGAGAGGAAGATAAAGCCTGTACTATAGCCATTTGGGAATCGAGTTAGAAGCCAAATTTATTTAGGTGGGCTTTTGTTTCTCTCTCTCATTATTACCCCCCCTCCCTACTGGGCAAGAGGAGCATTCCCTTTCCAGAGAGAAGCACAGAAAAGGGGGCACGCCCGTATAGGCTGTGTGGGCACTGAGAGTAACTCCCATCCCATAGCCTGGGATACAGACACACAGCCTGCTGACTAACCAACCCTGGACAAAGCAGTAAGACCCATGTCTCTTACAGTGGATGGCAATGCTACAGTGGGATGCAGATGTCTGGACACAGACAGCGCTGCTTATCCTTGGAAATCGGTAAATAGTAAATATCCTGACTGAATACAGTGACATCCAGCCTCTCTCTTAGGTCAGTGAACTATTCAAACAGAATTAAGTTTGTGATTTTCCAGCCTTCCAAAGTTAAGAAAGATACCTTGATGTGGAAGCTCATTTGGAGTAAAATGGAACTCAGTGGAGCTATTCTGTTGTTTGTTTCTATCCCCAGCTGAGGCTCAGGGGTTTTGAATGTCGGTCTTTGGGAGCATTACTACCAACTGCATGATGGACAGTGCTAGGATGAGCATATCTGGCTTCCATGGAAAAGGGCCAATAGTTGTCCTAGTTGTGCCTCCTTGACACCCTTGGACATCTTCCTAACTGCAACCAGGCAGTCCATGGCTAGAAAACTGTTGGTAAGCCTGCCCCTCAGCTTTGCCTTTAGCAGAAAAACAAAGGTCACTAAAGCAGCGCCAGAGGCCGTTTGGTCTGAAAGGCTTTGCAAACACTTCATGACTGAGCCTGTGAAAGGGTTAAACCAAGGGACTTCTTGACAGAAGACAGCTCTTCTCTGGCAAACATTAGGCATCTATCTCAACGCCAGTTCCAGAAACGAACCCAGATGCTTCAACTCAATCTTCCTGGTTCCCAGCTGCCATGAGGCTGAAAGTACATCTAGTCAGAGCAAGATGATGCTCCCCATGAATATATTGAATGCTTCTGAAAAACAGCTTTTGTCCTGAGAGGTTGGAGTCAAAGAGAAAGTAAATGTTCCCTAACACAGATGGAAATCCTTGATGAACATTTCTTGAAGGATGAATTTGATATCTCATTAGAGGAAGAGTTTAACTATAACCAGAGCTTCCATAATGAGAAGGCAAAGGTGGAATATTAGGAAAGTCTCCTGGAAGCAGAAACACACCATCAGAGCGCAGATGAAGTGAGTCACTCCACCCTCAGAATATAGCCCCAGGACAGAGTGGCTTCTTCCAGTTTCTCTTTAGAGAACCTCCCTCTGCAAAACCTCTTCCTACCGCCTGAATGCACTTCACTTTCTTTGCTCACCACAGGCTTTCAGTGGCAGCTGAGAAGCTCTGTCATGGCTCTGGGTATATACTTGCATGGACAAATCAAGCCTACTTCAGGCTCAGTTTTAAATGCAAGCTTTAGTCCATGCTCAAAGGTTAAAGAATAAATGCTAAGAAGTTTTAAATGTGTAAGAAGTGTTTCTTGATTATTTGAAAGCATTTTGCTTTCTGGGACACCTCAGACAGAAAAGGTTTTTTATGCCCTTTGACTTAGCAATGGCCAGAACCTTGGAGTGGGTTAACGTAAGCAAGCATCACTCCATATTACACTTGTTTCTTCTAAGCATTCTCTTTTAAATCACTGAACAGGTGGGTCTTGGGTATGTGTCTCCCAAGGAGGCTGAACAGGTATGGTTTTCTGTATTGACTGATAGCTCATTGTGGACCTGATTGTTTGGGAAGGTTTTATCTGTATGCTGTTTTCCCTCCATTAGATACACATATATACACGCGAGGAATTAGAGCATCCCAGGAGTATAGTCAATACCCCCCTGATTTAGGAGGGTCCTGCAGCCTATACAAAGTACAGCCACGCCCAGGCTCCAAAGGGTAGACAAATCCATTCGCAGTTGCTGCCCAGGTGACTCAACCATCTCACTTGCAATGGGTGCTCTCCTGCTGCATACAACATGGGGTGTGCCACAGAACCACTCAAGGTTGTATCTCCTAGTTTGGCTCCTGGCTCTAGAGAAGATCCTGTGATACTGTGATAGGCATATTGCCCAGAAACAGAGGATATTGCTCTTGTGATGTGCCTTACTTAGCAGAACGTTCACACGTCCCTCTGTGTGAGAACCTCAGGCAGTTCTGCACCCCTGACCCATGATAAGACCCCATGTGTAAAAATTAACGCACTGGGAATGGAGAAACTTGGGTGATCTACGAAGACATCAAGGTACCTAACTTCTATTTAGATATTTTATGCCCAATAGAAGGAAGGAAAATAAAGGTCCTGAAGAAGATTGAAACACATAAACATTTTCATGGGTGTGGGAGTCTGTCAAAGAACATACCTCCAAGACTCTGAGGAAATAGTGTCTGCTTTAACACCCCAACCACGCATTCATCACCCAGTAGACTTGCAGACAGTCCTCCTCTTCCCTCTTCCTTCTTTCATCTACATCAAAACCACACTATTCAAACTTTTCCACTATCAGTAAGAGAAGCTGCCATTTACACATTTACAGAGCAGTAGACACAACACCAGTTTAATGATATAAGGAGGGAAAGAAATAAGGAGCGATCTGTATATAATGTATACACATGTATTTTAAAGACTCAGCAGGAGAGAGTCTGCTGTCATTTTATTTTATTGAGAAATAGCTAAATACGAAAGAGTGCCAGGACTGATGGAATTGGATTGGAAGCCGTATCTCTGAATCTATTTGTAATCACCTGTGTCTCTGCTTCTTTTCTCATAATACCTGCAGAGACTTGACATACTGCTAGCTACCCCTGGAGCATCTTATAAAGAATGCAAGGGTTTTCCAGCATCTGGAATTCAGGTGGTGTTGGACTGGAGTACACGTCAGCCCCAATAAGGCAGGAGGAAAGAGATCAGTTCAGACCAGGTGCTTGCAGCATTTGCCCAGAGAGAGAATGCATATTGGCTACTCTATGGGAAGGATCACAGTGTCAGTAGCCCTGGTCTGACTGAGCTCTGTGCCTGTAAGAGACCTCTAAATCTCCAGCTCTTGTCTCATGATCAACACTTGCCCTTAGCAGCTGCTGCACTGAGACAAACCCCAGGCTCATGTGCCTCCCAGGCTCTTCACGTGTATGCACCATGTGCATTTCTTTACCTCTGCACGCCCGCCCTTTCCTTACCTTTTATAACAGCTCCAGATGGGTGTGATTAACAACACACAGGCCTTACACCTTCTGTGGGAAGTTGTTTTTAGCAAATTTCCCCAAATTGCCTTAATTTTACAGGTAGGCAGAAGGAAAATGAAGAACACAACTCATGCAGCACACTCAATGGAAAAAATAAGAGAACAGAATCCAGATTTCTTTTTTCTTAGATTTTTCCTCTACTCTGTAGGCAACATCATTTCCTATAATGCTGGTATAATTTTAAAAAACAGTCACAACTGTGGGGTTGAGAAAAGGACTGAGACACTTTTTGAGATTTATTTCTTTGGTCTGATACATATACTTTTGCCAAATTATTTTTGAGTAACTTCTATTTTTTTTAAAGAGCTGGTCATGAAGGTGCATGGAAGAGACATTTCTTGCACTACAGCTGGATTGCAGACATTCATCAACAAGGCAAGACGCTCAATATCCAGTGGTAGTTGATGGTTTTGATGAGACAAATTTAGCTGGAATGATGAATACTCGATTTTAGACGACAGTTCAATTCCCAGCTCAGCCAGGTTGCTTGTCCTGTCTCTAATTCCCTACATCTGACCACTGAGTTAGTATTTTTCCTGATTTTCCAAAGTTTTTGAGGCAGTAAGTCAAGTAACAATCAGAGGCACTCCGCAGTCTGACACAGGGAGTACAAGCACCTAGGCAGGCAGATAAATTGTTTCTGTTCTCTGCCTGGAAGAGCATAACTTTTGCAGTTGTGTGTTTCCAGTAGCAGCATTCGTAATTATGAATTCAGCAAGTCATTGCACTCTGCATATTCCACAGCTGCTTGTGGAGGAATCATTGTCTGTGAGAAAAGCTTCTGGTTAACGTGTGTGCTGCAACAGGCATAAAAATTGAGCTCAAACTGGCCATGAACAGGCAGAGCAAATTCAGTTCGGGAGTCACAGGGCTATTGTGTCCTGCACAATAGTCTTTGCATAGGGGCAGACGTAGGAAACGTCATCTCAATTTAAAAATTATTTTTAGTTCAGTTTCCTAAATAAATGAGGGATTTTGTGATTATTCTGTATCTTAATGTCTATTTACATAGCTTTCTTCCTTTCTCCTCAATAACTTTGAACCAATTGGCACAGGAGGTTTCATTTGCAGCGTGATAGGTATGAGAGAAAGTAATCACGAGACAAAATGCTATAGGGAAATAGGTTCTGTTATTTCCTCATTATCCAAGGAAGGCATGTCTTCAAAAAACTTCCCTGGGGAATGGAGGTGTTTTGGAATATTGTCCTCTATCACCATTAAAAATGTAGTGAATAAATTGAGATCCTTGTCTAAGGTAATTTCTAATCTGAGACAGCTGCTATCTGTGTTTTGCCTTGTTTTCGTAGGCCAGAGCAGAGATCATCCAGCCCTTTGCTGACCAGAAGACCAAAGAATCAAGCAAGTGTTGTCTCCAGTACTCGGTCTTAACAGGTTACTCCTTTAATCTCACATTGCTCAGACAGATGTTGAGGGATCTCAAAGGCAATAGATTCTGAGGTTGAGCTTAGGAGCCATTGCACCAAACTCATCAAAAAATCACCAGTCAGCCAGCCATGTCTACTGCTCTATTGCCAGGCAGTGAAAAGAAGTCAGTCTGGCTCCAGAAATCCATCCCGTAATTTATGGCTAATTTTTCAGCCATCCTCATAACTTCCTTAAGCTTCCCTATATTTTGTCAATCCTTAAGGCTAATATAAATAACAGTAGCCTTCAAACTGTTCTGACTTGTATAGAGGAACAGATTCAGCCAAAGCCCAGTGCAGAGGATCTACACAGCCTATTTTCCCTATGTCTGTGTATACTCTTCACTGACAGATCAAGCCTGACCTGGTGGCAGTGGGTAACACCCAGTGGGTAAAGAACTAGCATGGGACTGAGCTAAGGACAAGTCATTAGCTATTTTCCGTGAAAGCTCATTAATTACCATAGATGCCCCCCCAGACTTCCAATATATGGATTTCTGGAATTCTGTGACTTAGTTTGCCACCTAACAAACAGAAGAAAAACTCACCAGTCTGTTTCACAGGAGGACGGATATCAGTAATGAATTCCCACCACGCAGGGCCCAGACACTACAGAAATGAAAAGCTACTTAGCACTGGTAGCAGTGCACACGCATCTTTGTAGATCTTCTCTTTGCTCTGCAGAACAAAATTCAGCAAGGACAGAGAAGGCTAGGCTCAATCTTTAGCTAGAGTAAGTTGAGGAAGTCTAATGAACTACTGCTTTACACCAGCTAGAATGCCATCAGGTCGGCTCTAGAGTAGCAAGATGAGCTGTGTAATCTGGGTGATTCCTCACTCTCTGAGGGAAACCAGTCAAGCAAGAACTCAGATTAAGAGGAGCGTGCACAAATGTTTTCTTAATAGTAATTAATGCATGATTAATAGGAACAAATTCTGAAAATAAATGATTATAAGATGTCTTTATAGCATGCCACCAGGATGATGGGGATAAATGATGCTGAGGCACCTGAAAGTTGAGAGCCCATTACTAGACATTTATAAACGGGAATGCATAAAAATATTTATATATGTCTTTCTGAAACATGCTGTAATATGTCTTTGAGCAATTTATCAGCGAAATAGTAATTTTCATTAATCACTTATTAATTATTAATAAAGTGTTTGTAAGTGTCACCTTAATTTAAAGTGCTTCTGACTCAAGGTGCAGTTCCAGAACTGCTTTCTTTAAGAGATCTTGACTCTCAGACCTGAGTCCTTCAGAATCAAGTGACCTTGGTACCTCCTTCTTCACCCAATCCACTCTAGGCCTCCAGCAACTGTTAGGCTTGCAAATGGGACTAAGTCATGTTTCTGGAAATCACAATTTGTCATTTTAGAAGGTAACTTGACCAGATCCTCTCTCCCCACTCACAAAGCTGGATGCCCAGACCTGGAAACGCAGCATTCAAATGTTTCAATTTATCATTACAGTGGAACCCTGAAGAGATCGCATCTGCTAAGACCATAAATTGGACAAGATCCCACTTCAGAAGGGGCAAGCTCAGCTCAATATTCCCATTCTTGAACAAGGGACCAATTAGGCAGGCTTATTTACCTGCCATAAAATGAGATGTTAGCCAGTGGGAGAAGTCACTTCAGGAAAACAACAACAAAAGTCTTTCTGATCTCTCTGTTAGAAATGGCCAGCTTAAGAAACAGCAGCTCTTCACATTCTCACTTCAGCCTGTATGTCTTCTTTCTATTCCTCCTGTTTCTTCATTCCTCCTTTCAAGTCAATCCCTGCCCCTCTTTGCCTTTTTCCCTTCTTCTTACACATTTTATCTTCTTCTCTATCCCTTCTCTTCTTTTTTTTCTCTTCACTCTTCTTTTACTTAATTTTTCCTTCTCCTCTTTTGCTTTCGTTTTTTACATATGCACACATCCACATAAAATTTAATTTTAAGCTTTACTACTGCAAAAGCAATCAAAAAGGTCTTACATCTCAGAACAGAACCTGGGCTACAAAATGAACAAATTGCTCACACCACCCTCCCTTCGTAAGATCTTACAGTGAGGATCAGATCTTTCACTTGCCAAAAACTGGATTCAGCCCCCAGGAGACAGTACGGGGGAAATCTTCAGGCTTAAAAAGTGATATTTTCTGCTTTTCCTCATAACCTCAGTTTGGCTTTTTTGCTAGACAGATAATGGTATGAAAGCATCCAGAGTGGAAGCAGGGAGAAGCAAACACACATCTGTCAGGGATGGTCTGTGTACATTTATCCTGCCTCCATGCTGGGGGATGGACGAGATGACCTCTTGAGGTCCCTTCCAGATGTACTCGTCCATGAGTCCGTGATTAATTGCCTTCATGATCTGCAGTTTATCTATCCAAAGAAATACACCTCAAAATCTCCTGCAAATACATATACTGGGGGCTGCCTGAGGATATTTCTCCTCTGTCCCTGGAGTGCTGCACCCTAATTTAGACTCCACAGAGGGGATGTCTCCCTGCTGATCCCTGCAGAAATATAGCCCCTTTCACATCCTCTAATAGCACAGGAATTAAATAATAAAGCTGATTTTTCTCAGTAGAGAAAACAAAGGAAATTCGGCCTCTAAATGGAAAAGAAAATTTCTATACGCAGCTTCCCCTGAAGACAGAGAGAGGGAACTGAATCTTGGTGAGGGCTGCTGATGGCATATTCTGGTTTCCCAGTACCACCTCCCCTCTAGTATAAGGAAGATTAATTTGTGGTTGCCTTCCTGGGATAATGAGATATGCAGTGGCATAGAGGAGTACCTTCCCTGCCATAGCGGAGCCACAGGAGAGAAGCCTGTGATCCCTCCTCTTCTCAGTCAGAGGGTGTCACTTGCTCACGCTGAAGCCATGTTCATCCAGGTAAAGATGAACGTGAAGAAGGGCAGACATACTTTGCCAAAGTGGGCCAAGGGGAGGATAAGAGAAAATGATGAAAAGGAAAGGAAAAGAAGTTGTTGGTCAGAAATCTTACAATCTTATGAAAGACAGATATGAATGACTGGAACCTTTTAAATATCTGAAAAGATACAGTTAACGAACATCTCCTGAAGTATTGGATATCTCCAACTGATTTATTCCAGGTATTTATTTAACAGTGAGACACTTTTAACTTTAAAGCCACCTTTGTCTCTTCACAGGCTATTGCAGACCAGCTGAAATGGAGATCACTCTAGTAGTGACGCTTGGTCAGATATAACCTAACAAAGGAGAATTTAAGCAGTGTCTTCGCTATAGCACTATGGCTTGTACATTAAAGAATGGGTCTTCCTGGAAAAGCTGGTTATGCAATACTAATTCACCAAAAAGATGCCTGGTTAATAAACACATTACACAGTAAAGGTATTCAAGACTTAAACTTGCATCTTTAGTCTAGCCAGATCTAGACTACAAGGAGTTGATATTAGCCTGCCCTTTCAATAGTCATGAGAAAAACAATAGAAGAAATCAGTTTGTATGACACTTTCTGTCTCTTCTGAATGACCAGAATTCAAACTGAGCAAAAATTTAATACAGGTGAGATTCAACTCGCTAAACACAGATACCTACAGTAGCCGTATACATCTGAGCTAGTCACCCTCCACTCCCTTGTTAATCAAAGGAGAGAATTAGACACTTCCATGCACTTCAATGCACTTCATTTCCTCCTAATGTATGTAACTAAACCAGAGATCAGAGGACTGTACATATATAAAAAATCTTATTTCCATCCATAGACCATAACGGAAACTTAAAGCAAAAAATTCAGGTGCAGATTTCTAAGGGTAGATGGGATTTCTAATTTGTAAATTCCAAATAAAAAAAATGTATAGACAGTATTCTCCCTTTCTAGAGTTTATCAGGGAAATCTCATCAACTCTATGGTTCCCCCTATATAAGAGCTGTGGAGCAGAGATATGATTTTAATATGAATATTTCCTGTTAATGGGAAACAAACTCACAATTTTAACTTAACTTTTTAACTCAACTCTCCTGACCAATTTTTCATTACTTTTCTTTTTTCTTTGGTTTTCTGTGTCCCCTTCCAACAATCTCACCTCTTGTTTCTTTACTTTCTTTTCATCTTGAATACAGAGAGCAGGCTGATCCCAGCTCTGGCCCTGGAAATGTCAGGCTGAAAATGTTACTCTTGGAGTGATTTGCATGCATTACAAAGTGACAGGTGACAGGAGCACACAACCTCGGCTAATAGATGATTAATGATGTGATGCTGGCCAGCACTGTTGACTCGTTTTCCTGCTCTTCGGGAAACTTCAAAGGCAGCTGGCATTTCTGTTGCATTATGAGAGGCTCATAGGTGAGTGTAATTGTTTAGTCCATATGTGCATAGCATAGAAGTAGCCATGAGCATGTTCAGGGAGCACTTTTATCTGTATGTGTATATGAGGCAATGTGCAGAATTGTATACATGAGCTCCTCCGTGCTTCTGTGTGCATTGAACTCCTCATATACACACTGCCTCATTTCTCTGGGTTGCTGAGAGTATCAATTATCCAGCTCCAGTATTCTGGATAAAATGCCATGGCCGATTAGGGGTTACAGTCTAAATGAATGAAAGAAACTCACTGGAATTTTAATCTGGATGGAGAAAAATCAGCCCTAAAGTAAACAGTACGTTTGGAAGGGAGCCCAGTAACTAGCAATCAGAACAGGATTAGAAATAGGTCAAGGCTGTAAAGTTGGATCTTTTCTTCACACCTTTTTTTTCTCAGAAAAATTTGGGAGGGTTTAGGTCATTATGGAGATCAAAGGTAGTGGAAAATATGAGTTTAGATTTCAATCCCACCCAGAATTGAAGGCATGGGCTCACTTTGAGGCATAGGCTCACTTGTGATGCAAGAATTATCAGTCTGGAGTCCAGTTAAAGATGTATTTGGAGTTTTCTAGGAGAATAGATATTCTTAGGCAGGGTCCTCCCAGCACATACAGATGCCAGCCTCTGGATTTAGAAGCTGGTAAAGGTGAAGGAAATCTCCACACATGAACACCTTCTGCCCTGGGTTTTCTAACCCCCAGCACTCTCTACTCAGGAATTCCTTTCAAAGTTGCTCATCATTAGCTGAAAATGTATGTTCCTAAAAGCAGAGACAAACGGCCAGAGGAGGCCTTGAAAGATTTGTATCTATCTTCTATTGATTAAAAGGGGAGCATATGAGAGTCATTGACCACTATCTGATTTAAATCTTCTGCACAGAATCATGTAAAATTGGATTTGAAAGGTCCTTGAGAAATCAGCTGGGTTTTGGGCAAGAAACCTGTCCTAAGCAATCAAAGCCTGTGTCTGAGCTCTGAGTGACCCCCAGCATAGGACACTTGACAAATCAGGGGGGACCCAAGACTGAGCCTGTGTCTGAGAGTCTGCCTGAGCACCACTGAAAAGTGGTTTCTCATCCCTTTAGCTTGGACACAGAGGGGAAATAGGCTTGCTAGCTGCTCAGACTTGAGGCAAAGGCTTCAGTACTTCTCAGTCTATCACTTTTTTGGTTTTCCTTGCCTCAGAGATTGTACAGGTTGTTAACTCAATCTAAAGTCTTGATATGTCCACTTCACCTTTCCCAGCCCTCACTAACTGTTCAATTTACAGGACATTAGCTACTCCAACTGAGATGCTGCTCCAGACGGGGCAGGACGCTAAGTGCCAGACACCAGAA
>NW_010411280.1:92726-94256 GCF_000710305.1 Buceros rhinoceros silvestris | reverse complement strand
AGAGCTGGGAGTGCTTGGATGTATTTCAGACCTGTTGGATTAAGCAGGTCTGGACGTTTGGATGATGGGCCTTGTGCTTCATGGTTGTTTAAGCCGAATTGCCTAGAAGAAAACTGAGCTTTCTCTGTGGCTGATGGAAGGAATTCTGTGGGACCAGGTTAGGTCAGCCTTTCTGAATCCTTCCCTCCACCACAATCATTAGTATTGTTTACAAGTCATACAAAGGAGATTTTCAGCCCAGTCCCAGACAGAAGCCTTGAGCCAGCTGGCAGGTGAAGACATCCCTTTGCTACTTACTGTGGAAGAAGCCAGATCCAGGCTCACAGAGGCAGTCTTTCTTTAACAAAGAGAAAGCCTATTTCTGCTTCTTTCTTAACTATGTTTGGCTTTCCTTTTTGTGATGAAGTTTGTTTCACCCTAGCTCCTCCTATAAGCAGCAGTAAAAAACACCTCAGCAGTTTGGGCTTGTGACAATAATGGCTCCTAATCTGTGACATTTGTGACATCCATATCACAGATTTTCAGATTAACCTGGGTAGATGCTAAAAATGGGTGTTGTTTCTAGAGCTCCTGGAAATGCAGTTCATGGTATAGATTTTATTCAAAGTCTATCGAATAACATGCATACATATAACTTTGTTTGTGACTGTGTCAAAGTGGGACATCAGAGTGGCAGAAAACAGCAAGATAAAAGTCAACCCACAGAAATAAATGCTTTAACTTTTTAATATTCTTATAGCATATGGAAATATAGCTATTATCATGGTAGATATGAAGGTGCATGTACCCATATAGATTAAGAAAAAAACAGAGAAAGAGATGCGGCTATTGACCAATAGTACTGACATTTTACGTGATACATTAAGTGGTACCTTTCTTGTTTCTTAGCACTTTGAAAGGCTGCTTTGAACATCTTCCCCTAGTAATTGATAAGTCTTAACTTCAGGTATCTGTACCACGCTTCTACTTTTAAAAGCTTGAAAATTTAAAATTACAAAAATCAATTTTCTTCCAAAGGAGCCTTGTGAATTCTAGGAAGTTCCAAAAAAACCAAAAGAACAAAAAGAAAGCGAGGTTAAAGTTTCTGACTCACACTTGCTTTTGATAGAAATTAACACCAACAGCAAAGGAAATACTTTTCTTCACCGTATTTAAGAATCTGCCCTTATTTCACCCTATTATTTTATGCAAAATTTGGATGCTAAAATTTAAAGAGAGAGGCTGTTTCGTTCATTTTGTTTTCCTTCCAAAGCTTGTACTGAACAAATGAGGCAGGTCTGATTCTACACAGTCTTTCTGGCTGACATTAAGAATGGGAATTTTCAGTAAAAGGGAAATTGTTTTGAGGAAGTATTCAGCAAGCATAAAAGGGAGAATTTCAGAGGAAAGCTGGTAATTGGTGATTGCTACTGACACTAGATATAGTACTGGCGTCATTGCTCACTTGCTACAGAATTGCAGTCACCCTGGGGTGGAATGCACCAGCAGCTCTAAGTCCCAGACCCGTCGTTTACGACAACATGAGTTTCA
>NW_010411280.1:71285-92567 GCF_000710305.1 Buceros rhinoceros silvestris | reverse complement strand
AGGAATAGTCTTTTCTTTTACAGTATTTTTAAATCTGTTAGACTCAGAAAGTTCCTGATAATGCTCTAAGACCAAAAGGCTTCCACTCCAAAAGCCTTCTGCTGCTGTGATGGACAGTCCCAAGACCCCCTGGCTGGCACAATTTCAAGAGTGAAAGTGGCAGAACCGTGAAATGATGGAAGTAGTTACAAGCTCTGCAACATCCTGAAGTTTCTCCTGTGATCTCAGTCACAACTTCATAGTGTTACATCTTCTACAACCCAGCCCCAATGGGCTTGCCAAAATGCTGCTCATGCCTTCTAGACACTCAGCGGGTGTATCCAATCAATCCATTTGATTTGTAGGTTAGAACTAAGTCTTACAGTTAGACTCAATGATCTCATTGCTGCTAGCATGAATGCAAAATACTTTGAGTGAAAACAAGGGGATTGATCTAAAAGGACACAGGTAATTTAGAGCAAAAGTTGGGCTTTTGTGTATTAATTAAAAACTGTGCTGTAACCTATGGGACACATCAACTCTCCTGCAAAGGTTGTCATCTCTGTGCAGCCAGCCATTTGTTTTGCTTTCTTCCTAGAGAAACTTGATTTTTGTGATGGGCTAAGCCTTTTGCTGCTATATCCTCTGGGAGAGAGGCCTGGTCAGATGATTAACATTATCTTCTCTCTTAAATATTGCATTATTAAAATCGGGCAGGGTTTTTTTATGGCAACTGACTAATTAGCCCCACGTCTCATCTCAGCTGTCAAAAATCTCTATTCATTGACAGTTTACTTTAAGTGGCTCAATTAGCATAACAAATGACTCACCAAAAGTTCTGTAGGCATCCTGTTGATTAATGTCATTTATCTTGCAAACCAGCAGTAGATGCCTGAGTTGCTCCTAACAATTATTATATACGTTTATATATGTTATGTGTCACTCTCAGAGAAACAATGCAACTCAGGAGTTATTTGCAGACATTTAATAACAATAAAGAGCTTTCATCAGCTGCAACAAGATGGATGATTTTCCAATTAGGAACCAGGTAGAGGCTAAGGCCAAGTTTCCTTGCACATCACCCTGCACGCATCCAAGCGATATAATGAGCAGAAATTTCTAAGAACATGTGATCAGACTGAGGAGAAAAAAGCCTGATCAAAGACCTGAAAGTCTGTCTTTCTGACTTTTGCCTATTGTCTGCATATCCCTTTCGGTACATTGACCTGGCATATAGTACCTTTGCTCACGCTATACGTGCTCCATGGGTAATGCATTGGGAAAAAAAAAAAAAAAAAAGGCTGGGTTCTTCAGTTTCAGCTTCAAAGACTTGCCTTGGGGTTTATGCTCCTAAAACTCTTATGTGATTTTGAAAGCCCCGTGTCCTAAGCCCCCATGGCCAGAGCTGATAGCAGATCAAGGGGCACAGTACAGCAGCAGGGAAGCTAATTTCCTATTAAAACAGGAGCCTTGACGAGCGACAGTGCAGCAGTACTGGGCAAGCGGTGGAAAGATGAGGGGACTTTTTTCCTCAGGTCTGCCACTCGCCTTTGCTGTGGCCTTACTTAACCTCCTCTCTGCTTTATTTCATTCCACTTTGATTTTATCCATGCTGCTCATAAGGTCTATGCGGTCTTTGCCACAAGGACAGTCCCTCCCTGAGTGTTTACCCTACCTAAGGTCAGAGCCTCAGAAACCCCTCTTACATAAAAATACAAGGTTTCACCACAGAGAAAATTCCAGGTATAAGCCGCTGTGGGGGGAAACAGGATTATTATCAGCTCCCATCAGACAGATTCTCTGATCAGACGACAATGTTATGAAATTTCTGCAGGTAGAGTTTTTCTGCCAATGAAATCAGAGATGGCCATATCTTATGCTGAAAGGTATTACTGAGGGTACCTCCATAATAATCATTATGTAAAAGTGCGTGTGTTGTTTCAAAGTAATTCTCCTAGAGCAAGAAGCTTTTATCACTGAACTCTTTAATAAGGACTCTTCCCCCCAGCCCCAGGAGGGACCACGCAAGCTTTAAAGAAAGTACAGCAAGTGTTCTCACTACTGAAGCCACTAGAAGTATATTTTATAAAGCAATATTAAAGAAATACTGAGAGCAGAATAATTTAATCAGATTCATGAAATCAAATACCCCCAAGGCAGCGATGAAGATGCAACTCAACAAGTGCTGGCATTTCATTCCATAGGAAGAGGAAAATTCATCAGCTCCTTTTTTTTTTTTTTTTACTTTTTTTCTTTTCTCCTTACAGAAGTAGAACTTCATGCTAAATAAACCAAAGTCAAATATCCCTAGGATGTGAGAATTAGCGCAAAGGCACCTTGGGTCTCAACTGAGTCACACTCTGTCCTGTCCCTTCTTGTTTGGGAGCTGGAAATTATCCACTACTAGAGAGTAACAGGGAGGTTTGTCAAGTGTTTCTTTAAAGAGCAGAGGGGTTTTTTTTTCATCACATGATCAGTCACCGGCATAATATTTCATCACCTTTTCTCTCTCTACTTGCATCATGTTGCCATGACTGTATTCTCTTATGGTAAAGGGCAGCACAGCAGACCTTAGTCCCAACATGGAGTCTCCACATGCTGCAAGGAGATGTAACAATAATACCTGAAAACTGGACTGAAAAATTAGTGAAGGGAGAAACTTAGGGTGCCTGTGTGTCCCAAGTGTCAAAAATCTCTTGCAAGTAAAAAGCCTATTATTTTTATTCTTTATGCTGTTACTCATACATTCAGCTGATGGCTCATGGCCTTCCCAGGGTTGATGCAGGAGCAAGTGTTTCTCTAATTATATCAGTGCGGGCTACGAAAATGAGGGATAAACTGACTTTGATGGCAACTTGTACTGCTAACTAAGGCCTTGGGAAAAACTCTTGAAGGAAAAAAGGTATGATTCCTCAGCATCTACTATGGCCTGATTTAAATACCAACTGAGCAACTGCTTTGAGTTTACCTGTCCTTGAAATACCTCTAGAAAATTCAGCTTATTCTCATTTGCCAGGTACATAACTAAAGCCAAGGGATAAATTCATCTCACTTAAATTTAACCATATGAACCTGGACATCAGGTTCATTCCAGGCATCTCCACTTGCTGTATCAACAGGGAGACAGATGCCTCAAGTAGTGAACCATCTTACGCTGCAAGAGGTGCCATCCATTCCCTTACAAAGGTGCCTGTCTCTCCCTATTGACTATGGAGAGAGCTAAGAACAGTCACTTAAACTGAACACCTTTGTTTTAACAGAGCTAACATTAGCTGAGAAGATGACCATCTAGCAGTCTTCTGCTAAGTAATACAAGAGAAAGAGGGTAGCTGCGTAAATTATGCCTTCAGTTCATTAATCATACATGCTGTGCAGGGGACCCTTTTTATATGGTCATCAAACCATCCCTGCAGTGAAGGGATGGGGCTGAAACATCAAATCCATATACTTGAGATAAGGGTGAGTGTAGTTCACAAGCACTAAGGTAACCTGGAAAAGCTGAGTGAGTACATCAGCACAAAACATTCAGGCAGCTCATGATCCTGACAAGTGGCAACACTACCCCTGAGAGAGATTTTTGAAGAGTATGGAGAGAAGAGCCTTCCATTTATGATGCATATTTAAAAGCTAAAATATAGCAGCAGTATTGTTCTGTCCTGTCTCATGGCTTCCTTTTTTTTCCAAAAAGACCATCATAAATTCTGTCTTGAGGGAAGCAGAACTGATTGGACTCAGCTTATTATTCTTTAAAATACACAGACAAACACATCCACTAGGGAAGGATGTAGAAGTTCCAGGAAAGAGCCGTAACTCAATTGCCATTATAGAACAGAGAGATAATTAAGTAAATGTTGGCAGGGGACAGCATTGAATAACTTTAGCAGAATGAGTTCTTTGCTTTGCCCTTTGCAGAAAGTATACTGCATTCTCCAGAGACCCCACCCTAAATTGCTTTAGATATCTTCCTTTCCCCTGAAGGAAATCAGAGAGAACAGGGCTGGAAGGGAACTCCAAAGGTCAGTTTCCCTCACTAGAGGCAGGATCAACTCAAGCTAAGCTGGTTAAGATACATGTTTCCTCTGCTGATGGGCCGGAGATTGGGCTGTATGTTGCAGAGATATGCAGTTAACTCTTCCCGTATTAGCTACCTGGAATCCGGGAGGATCCAGATAACATCTGAATCACTCTGATCAAGATGAGCATGAAAGGCTTTTTAGAAAGAAATTAATAATAACAGATATGTAAGTAGACACCCTGAAATGTAACTGGCTTCTGATCATGCCTGAGTATCCACACTACAAACAAACCATGAGCTGAAGTTATTAATTATTTACAAGGGCAGATAAATACCAGCTCTGCTTTTTATTTGTCACATGTGGTGATCCACTGGGTTTGTAGACTTTGGCACATTTTATGTCTCAAATTTATCGGGAGTTTATAGCCGATAAGTTAACAGAAGAAGAAAAAAAACCCCAGCGCTGTAAATTTTGTAAGACTGTACTGTTTTTAATGAGAAAATGAGAGACAGAGCACATATGAGAAGAAAAGAAAGAAAACAGCATAGTGTAACTTTAAATTGCCACATCTGAGTTCATTCCCATTGAGGCAGGTGGGTTTCAAGTAGATGGCTTCTCTTTAATATTGGTGGGGTTTGTAAAATACATTTTTTTTGTCTTTCTTTCTGACTTCACTAGAAGAACTGTATATAAAATGCTATGTGCATGTACATTTATATGCAGCCACCTTTAAAAGCTAATTATTTTAAATCAAAGTCTTAGAAATAATTTATCTCAATTTCTACCGTGGAAGGTAATTCAAGCTTCTTGGTAATGAATCTTTGTCTAAAACATATTCTTCAATCTTTGCATAATCATGTCACTATATTTCATAGACTACACCTTCAAGAATCACCACATGATGTGTGAAATGAAGCAAAAATAGCAGATATCCTTAGATGGACTTCGGTACGACAGTGCTAATTTCTCAACATCCAGAAATATCAATGTAATCTTGAAGTTTCAAACACATCAACAAATATATCTTCAAGGGAGAAACAGAGGGGTACAAGTGGCCCATTTTCATTTAATAGTTAGTACAAAGAAATTTTGGACTATCAGCACACCTGAAAGGTATAGTAGACTCAGGATGAGAAGAAATGTTTCATGACTGCGCAGTCACAGGCAGTTCCACCCTTACATGACATCTTTACTGTCACATTTTGTATTTTAGGGTCTGTTAAAACAAAACCTGTTCAAAGAGTCTCATTTAATAAATGAAACTTCTAACAATGCTGTCCTGTGCTTGAATGGGAAAGAGAAGATGATCAATAAGAAGACATCTCACCAAATCAGCAAAAGAGCAGCAGTATCATGCTTATCCAGGACATTAGATTAAAAAACAAAAAGTATACACACTATACTCAGTAAAAAATATGTATATTTAGCATATGATTAACCTCAGTCACCAGTCCTTTAACAGTATAAAGAGTGTAAAGTATACTTTAACAGTATGAAGAGAAGCACATACCTCCAAAGAGAGACTTCCTTTGTTCTTGGCACAGCTTAGGATACAGAAGACAAATTTTCTTTTGAGATGATACTCTTTCTCCATTGACTATAGAAAGCTTCTAGATGACCAGATCAGTCTCAGTGCCTGCCTTCTAGACATCTAAAGATGCTGTGTATTGAATCCAACCCAGTAAAATCTCTTATTTCACCCTGGAGTGGCTAAGATAACAGTAGTTGAAAAGCAGCTGAAAAAACATAGATGCTTTTGCTTAAATGCAATATTGGAGAACAGAGATGACCCGATTATAATTTATGATTTGTATTTTAGTGCTACCAGGAAGCTTAAGCTGCCTAAAGACTTTACAGTGTAAACAGAGATGATGGATAGGAAAGGACGGAAAGTTACAAAAACACTAGCACAGAGATTAAGTGACTTCCTGAAGGTAGTAACAGCTATCTTGCCTATGAAAAAGATAGTAATTGGAGCTGGATTTCTTGAAACTCAGTTCAGGAACCTATTCTTCCCTCTTCAAACTGTGATAAACTACTTAAGGTATAATGACAGTTCCTCACATGTGAATTGTGAACAAGAGTGGCATCAAAACACTTGTAAGCATCATTATGAGCCTGAAGAAAATAAATCGGATTGCAGTTGAGACCCACAAGCCTAAATGTGAAATCAAAACAAGAAAAGCTCCTCTACTGGGAAGAGCATCGGCTCCGAAGTCAGCAGCATATGTTCCTTCAGCTGAGCAGTTTTTCCACCTTAGTACTATGAAGGCATAGAGACAGCACAGCAATGGGAAGCTGGAGAGGAAATGGAGAGTGTTGGATACAGCCTTGTGTTTCCTTACGGATTTGAATCTGATCTCAGTTTTTGATAGGCAATCTAAGTTAGTTGTATCTGATTGTCATCCGAAAAAGTCAATGCCACGTCTTGAGAATGCCTCAAATTGTTAACGGGCTGAATTACCACCTGGAGTGCCCTTTCTATGCATGGACTGTAAAGAAGACTATTATTGACCACATTTAGGAATAGAGTGTCTCAAGTCTGATGGGAACAAAGTACCCATGAAGATCAGATGAATGCATGAACAAATCATGTATCATGGACCTGGATAATTTGAGACTCATCTTGTAGATAAGCAGGATTTGACATTGAGCGTAAAGTGTTGCCAGAGCTTTGCCACTGATTTGAGCAGAGTCTGGATTTTACCTGTATTGCAGAAGCCCACAGGAGGAGCTCAGTTTACAGATAGATAGGACCGCCACAGGTTGTATGAGTCTGGGACAGACATCCAAAGGATGAATAGGACATCTACAGGTGGTCTAGGCTTTGAATAATCCTTCAGAAGATGATTACCACCAGCAGATTTCTGATTCTGATGCTCAATCTGTCGTAATTTCTTAGTAAAGAAGAAATAAGGGAAAAGATCTGCCAAAAATATATATGACAGATTAGCCAAATTGTTTCTAAATGGTACCTTAGTCAGAGATCTCCACAGGGGACCAGCAGCCAGCTGCACTACACTATAGAGTAAATGTTACTGCTTTGGAAAAGAATCAGTGGCAAGTGATTTGCATTAAACATTTTTTTTTCTTTTTTTTTTGCTGTTGTTGTTGTTGCTGGTTTTGTTGCTATTTTTGGCTAACATAGAACTGCATCAGCATGTGAAATTCAGAGAGAAAGTGCCCAGTTGCTGATTTCAAGTGTATTTTTTGTTTCTGTGTTTACAGATTTTACTCCCAATGGAGTGTGTGTGGAGTGGGTAGCAGGGTGGAGGTGGTGATAGGGAATCAAAAAAACCCCAAGCAACCAGAGAGACCATCCAGAGCCAGAAACAGCTTTTGTTTTCCAACATTTTCTCTCAAGCTCATGAATAAACAGAAATCTGTGAATTTAGAACACCTGTGGTTAGCTAGCCTTGGAAAGGAGAAGAGAAGAGGGAGAACTAGATCTCTGCTGAAAGCCTCTGAGCTCATGAATATGAACAGGGGGCATGGAAGTAAATAAAGCCCAGGGATTCATGGATTTTGTCATGGGCTAGAGACACTTTCATCATATGGCTGGTATGCAGCAGGTTCTGACCATTTTTCTGCTATTTAGGCTCTTTTGGGACTGCCATTCTCCTGCACGTTTGTACTGGAGGATTGTTCTCACTGATAGGGTGTGATGAAATTCATATCTAAACAGTTGCAAGTATATGTAGGGATGGTTCTAGCTATAAGCTTAGTCGCTTGCCCAGAGGACTACCTTGCTAGGGGCAGCAAAATGGCTCTGCCTCTCAGCTTTCCCGTTCTCATCTAGGGAGCTTTTGGTATGCTGGGGAGATGTTACGCTTATCCTGGAGTCTCTGTCTGCTGACTGCAAAGGTAAAGATCAGATTTCCAGGACTCTGCTCCCAGCTCTACTTCTTCCTTTCTGTGATAGAAGCACCCTGGCCAAACTCAGACCTCATGCCAGGAGTGGAAACCACTTGCATGCTTCCAAGAGTTATTTCTACAGATGTTTTTCATAGACCCAGATACACATGGGTTTATGTGTCTATACAATCATATAAACATCTGTAATGATTGCTGTAATGCTAAATATGGTAACTGGTAGGAGTGTACATTAATGTGGACACATATGTATGGATCAGAAAGGCAAGCAAATATATTAAAAGATTAAAAAAATCCAAGGCTGGAAAAGACCACTGGAATAATCCAAGAGGTTTTATGTCTTCAATCATCTAGTCTTTGTTATTTAAAACAAGTTATGTTATGCTATAGAACATGCTGAATTCTTATGGTATGATAAGAGAAACAACAAAAACAAACAATGAAATGTTTAGTATTTTCTAGTAGTAGTGACATAGTCTTTAAGCACAAGGCAGTGCGGCCGCACTCTTCACTATGCCTCTTATGTGGCTAGAACTTGACTATGGAAGACAAAAGGGGAGAAAAATTTTGCAGTCTTTTTGCACTGAAAAAGCCTCGTTTGAACTAAGGGTAGGCACAGTATCTGAGGAAATATGAGGGTTGATCAGTGCATTCAGAGGAAGGAGGATTAGAAGTGGAGAAGACATCAGGCACAAGAAACAGTCAAAAGAATTGTGCCTGCTTGGAGTGCAGAAGAAATGAATGAGTAAAGGTATGAAAATATTATTAGAATATGTAAAGCACTTTGCTCATAAAACAGAGAAGAATTGAAGAATTTCAATTAAAGTATGAGATGGTTTTTGGCCAAAAAAGTTTATGTATCTTAGGGTAAGACAGCTCCTATCTTCTTGAGATGTCACTTTGTCTCCATTGCCTGTGGAGCATGCCTAGCCAGCATGCCTGATTTTTGTGTGTGATGATGTTCTTACACAAAAAGCCCTACCACAATGCTGCTGAATTTATGTTGAACTGATGCTCCCAGCACGAACATGAAACTATACTTCACTAGAGATCCCTGGCCTCAGGGACAGACAGTATCTAAGGGTGGATTTCCTATCTAAGAATCAACAGCCACATTTTAAATACCTCATGAATTCCTGTGATTCCTGCAGTTTTTTATCAGATTCATGAGAAGTTTGACTTCTTGAATAAAGCAACAGTGGCCAAGTCTGGAACAGAGTAGTTTTCTACCTTGTAAAATGTTCCTAGCATCATCCACAAGCTTTAATGTCTCACAGAGGAAGTTCTGTTGGAAGGATTTGGTTGCATTTAAGGTTTGGGGGGGAGGTGTTGGGGGAGTGGGAGGCGGTGGGGTGTGATTTATTTTGTTTTGTTGGATTTTTTTCTTCATGAAACTACAAAACCCTCACCTCTTAGTGAGTTTCTTTTTGGTTACCTCTTTTTCCTTTGTGTGTGCGAAACACAATTACAAGTCGCTAAAACCAATTAAAGCTCTAGCAAAGTACCGGTTGCTTTGGCCTGCCTGAAACATGCTGCTTTTGTGCATGAAAAGGACACGTGTACAGTGATTACCAGATCTGCTGTTCAAGAAGACTTTTCCCCTCTTTGTCTACTAGTCCTGGATGAGGGTAGTTTCTTTTTATCCACCTGAAACAGACTCAGGAGAGTACAGCATCCACTGTAGCAGAGGAATTAACTTAAAATTTACATTCCCGTAACTCTCTAAAGACTTTTCCCTCCTGAACACACTCTTGGCCACCCAACCACATCTTCAATGTGTACCTCAAAGGCTGAAAGGATTTCCCATGCTCTCAGAGCAGATTTGGTAAATGAGATCCAGTGCTCAGACTTCAGGTGAGCTAATTCCATGCCATTAGCTTCAGTCAGGCCTTCATCTCCTCATTAGGAAAGAGATAAATTATGCAAAGTGTACTCTCAGTACTAGCAGCAAGAAGTGACAAAGCCATAAAAAAGAGAGAGATGGAAGCAAAAAGTCTGCAAAGCTGGGCAGAGTAAATGCAACACTGTGCTGGGAGTGATGGAAGGGAATCCTCATTCTGGGTCAGCACCTGACTGGCAACATGGCTGGAAGCAAAAGGCTTTAGCTCCCTTGGCTCCCATCTCACTGTGCCTAGCTGCAGTGACAGTCAGTCTGAAGCAAGGACTTTCCCCGTTGTATGGTTGTCTGTGTTCCAAAGTTTCCTCACTAGCTACTCTCAAAGTACCTAAGACTTTGATAAGAAATTAAGTTATGTAAAACTCCAGAGCCCGAGAAGGAAAACCTTTATGTCTTACACCCCAAGCAGACCCTCCACAAGGAAGTCTTCTCCCTGCCACCACTTTGCAAAGCCTATTTTCCTGATGGCTGTCCCCTGAAGCATGGTATCAATGTGAGCTCCTCTCTGGGGTTGTGCTTATTTTCAGAAAAAAAATACAGCATGTGAAATATCTGTGAATGACTATGTGAAATGACTATGTGAAACATCCTACAACAACCCAAGCAAGATAAAATATCCAAGGTGTGAGCAGGAAAAAAAAATGGTTGACATTAGCTTAGATAGCAGACCCCTCTTAATCCTGGCCCCTGCTCAACTGTCAACATGGTGACCAACCATTCTGGCTCCCTTCTGTGGGAGGGAAATCCTGCCAGGAGCTGTGCTGGACTCACATTAATTTTCTCCTGGACGACAAAGACTGACCAGATTGCAAAGACTGTGAACTCACGACCTTGATTTGTTTCCCCTCCAACAGCTCCCTGGAACGCTTGGTTTGTAAGTCTCCTCTCTGACTCCTCCTCTTTGTCTAGGAGCCATCTCAGGAGCAGATACATCCCTAATGATGCACCCCTGTGGCAACGCTGCCCCACCGGGGTGCAGGAGGAGCACCGGATGATAACGCCATCATTCATCCTCCCAGCACAGGTATGACAGAGCTGGAAGGACAACACATCAAAGACAGACTACATTTAACTGGATACTTTCCCTCAGTCACTGCATTAGCTTGTCCTGATCCTATGGTTAAAACCAGCTATTTATTCTATCACTACACACTGGCAAAGATATATTGCACCAAGTCAGCACCTACAATTATTATAGTACAGAAAACCTTTGCTGTAGCATGTTTAGTGCTGCCATTTATCAGACACAGCTATTACATCCTGGCTCCCAACAAGGCTATACAATTCTGGCACCCAGGAAGACAGCAGGTGCTCTGAATTAAACCAACACCCAAAGACTTTCTCTTCACGTTCCTCTGGCTTTCTTTAATAGTCTAGCAAGGATTTGGGGCTGTCAGGAAAGAAAAGGGTTGCAAGAAAGCACTCAGCTTATCTGACACTATGTCTTGGCATCATGAAATATTGTGTGTAGGGGGAAAAGTTTGCTTTTCTGTGAGGGAGGTGACAGAGTCTCTAGAAGTCAGAGAAATTAGAAAGCAAGTAGGTTATACAGTTCCTCAAGGTGCCAAAGCCACAGGATTTAATTATAGTAGAGATTTATTTGTGAAGTGCTTATCCAGTACTACCTGATACCCAAGGATACTACACGTCACAGTCCACCTGCCTCCCCAGCCATCAGAAAGTGTACTGATACCACTGCTGCTCCATTCCTACGCAAGCCCAGGACTCTGGACATCTGTTAGTTATCTTTGCTATATACTGAAACTTTATTCTATTATTGCCAGCAAAATTGTCTTGCCAATGATCTGCACTTCAGATTAATTTGTTTTCATGTCTTCCAACAGAACACTATTTAAGAATGTATTTCTTAAAGAATCCTGTCCGATTTTCTAACTTTGGGGTTGCTAGTAAACTGAAAATTTGGTTCATAATGTGTAGAGATTTATTGTAATGATTTAAAAAGAGAGAAGGTAACGCTAGGGATATTTGACTGATCAGCAAAACGGGAATTGTTTGGATATTTTCCTGAGAGCCTGCTATTCCAGAGTTCTCTCCCTCCCACTGTCACTAATCTTCAAAAGAAAGTCAAGCCTGAATCTAAGAGACTTCCCTGATGATTTCTCTTTGAAAAATGCTGCATTTTTTTGCAAACATGATTTTTCATAGAAAAACGTTGTCTAAATTGCTTTGATCAGCCCTTGCCTACATCTTTACAGCCCAGAGTTGCCAGCAGCTACATCGAGTAATCTGGGTGTGGTCTCTATGGAGCTGCAGAATGCACCATCACTGGTGTCTGCACAGGTTTAAAATGCCAAAAGGCACTAGATGTCTGTCAAGTCTAAATATTTGTAAGGGCAGAAGCAAATCTGGAGGTTTTCTGAGTTCTGTTAGAGAACCCAAAGACAGAGAAGAATATATGGCAATAGCTGAATGGGGATCAATACCCAGCCAGGTACACAGGACTAAGCAATAATTTTCACTGTGGGTTGAATGCAGAACACTTAGGGTCATTGCTGTCAAGCATATTTTCGTTAAGAAGTTTTTGGGATACTTTAAAGACAGACAGATTCAGCTTTATTCTCATCAGATTCTCACCAAAGGCATCTTTTCGAAGTTATTCCTGAAGGTCTTAAGATACCATCTCTCCTGTTGGCAGGAAGCATGTTGTCATCTGAAGGACTTTGTCATCGTATTATGGAGTTCCTACTGACCACAACTGCCTGATTGCATTGCCTTTGTAACATGATAGAGGTGTCTCATGGGATTTTGTGTAATTTATTTATTTAGGTTTGATGGTCTGAGACAGCAGTGTCATTCTGGTAGAAGAAATAAGCAGATAAGATTGTGTGACAGAGGAAAGAAGAGAAAAGAAAATGAAAATATTCTCAATAATAATAGTAATACGAATAACTAATGCAAAAGGAAGATTTTGCTTCTGTCCATCATTGCTGATGTACAAGACACACACACAGTGAGTGGATACATTGACCTGATATTCCTGATTACTGTGCAAGTGTGACTACTGTTAGGATGACTATATTTAAAAGACAGCAGCCCTTAAGAGGCATCTGCTGATGGAGCTGCAGACACCACCAAAGAATCATTCCACTAACTAGGGGAGGGACCCAGACAGTGGAAATAATTTGCTTAAAAGCATGTTGATTTGGACATCACTAATCTCGGCATTGATCTCTGACGGCATTAACTTTGCTGTTAATGCAAATAACTGAACATAAGAATGCCATTAATTGTATTGATATAATGGAAGGCATTGCCCTTGACTTCAAGGCCCCTTTCCTTGATTTAGTGCTTGCCAAAGACTCAACAGTTTTGTCTTCTCTCCTCGCTTCTGCTTGTCCAAAATGATGTTTCATTCCTTTTTATGTCTCTGTTATGCTTGGAACATCCTGTCTCCACAGCCTGTTCCTTCAAATGCTCCTTTCTTTCTGAAGGTCCTGCATTCACCTTCCCTCCCTTCCTTCCCTAAGCACAATCTCATAACTGTCACAGAAAGAAAGTAAGCAGCTGCAACACACTGAGAGAATTCAAGTAGTACCTCCACCACGGCAAATTCCCTCTCTGATTCTCCAGACCAAGAGGATTGTGAGTTTCAGGAGTTAAGGCTTAACGAGGAAAAAGCAACAAATGTGACATATCCACATGGGTTTGCTGAGATTGTTACTTCAAACCTGTGCTTTTTGCCTACTGGCCAGTTTCCAAAAAATACTGATAAAATGTGATGACTCTACAAGAGTTAAGAATAAAAAAAATGAATTGAGGTCTTGAAACCCTTGTTTCAGGAATGGATTTAGGGATTCTACATACATAGCTTTTACAAAGGAAGGTTAGAAAAAGTCTGTGTCCTTTATTAACACTTACTATAAGAAAAATTTCTGATGGCAGAGGACATTTTAGTTTGGGAGGTAAAGACACCATAAAATACTACACTAGGCAAACCTAGAATTACAGTATAGTTGATTTTAACTGAAACTCAACTTTCTAAGTCTTAAAAACTTCAAATCAACTTCAGTTTTCTGGAAGGCGTGGTCAAGATATGAAGCACAAAAATAATTATGTATTAGGGGTAAAGCTCTCGTTTTCCCAGGAGAAGTGTTAATTTGGACCGGCAACTTACCAAATACATATGAGAGTCAATTCCTCTGACCCAAAGATTTTGCAGTGCCAAAAGGGAAGACACAGGAAGATAATAAATACCGTTGCAGATCTATCATAAACAACTACAGTTTACATTAAATAGTAAAACAAGCATCAATGAATTTCACATTCTTCTCAGCCATTAATAATTTTTGATTTCCCAAGGGCACAGTCATGGTAAAAACTGGTATTGAGTGGATCTGAAGAAATGAGGGTATGGGGAAGATGTCATATGTGTAAGTGGCTTCCTGGATCAGGAGGCCTTCAGGCTGTTTTTTTTCAGCCAATCACCACAGCTTAGTTTAAAACAGGGTTGCTGACTGTTTGAAATGCTGTCAACTTTGAGATAATCAGAGGCATAGCCTCTGGAAACTAGCACATTGTGGGACTGTAAAAGGAAGCCCCTCCAGGGGAGAGTAGGAATAGTGTACATAGCAGCATTAAATTGGCATCCATTTGTCAAAAACATCCTTTGCCACCTCTTTTCCCCAGTAAAAAATTCCACTGCAAAACCCCCCACATTCACCCTCCAGTTCCTCAATTAACATCTGAATTGTAATCAACAACTTTGCAGTCCAAGAATCTTTCAAGGTGTGGGAAAATTAATGTTTTTTTCCAAGCTGAATATGAAAATACAGGGATGATAGTGGGATTATATTGGAAATACTTGGCCAATAAAAATCTCAGAGGGGATTGATCCATTCAAAATTCAAATCCCTCTTGGTTCTTAAAGCTTACTAAAGAAGTATACTATTGCTAAAGAGTTACATTCCGGATTTGCGGCTGGATTTTTGTGCACAATTGTCTATCATCATACATCTGTAAATGCATCTTCAGTAAGTACTTTGCACTTACAAAGGGCTTTTCTCTTTGCAAAGCAGTGGTACAAATTTTAATTTTGAATATTGGCTCTGTAAGTGGGTGATATTTATGAGGCCTATCTTACAGACTGAAAATCAAGGGAGAGAGGGTTGATTGAACCTAGTTAAAAACCCCCTAAATTATTCGTATCAAGAGTACATATGAACCAAAACCCTCTTATAATCAACACTGTAAAGAAAAAGAAAATTCCTGTCTCAGGTGGCTTTCACTCTAGTTACAAGACAATCGTGTATGGACAGGTGGAATATCACAAAAAAAAACAAGAATAAAAGTTAACTTTGTTCTTTCCCCTTCTTTTGACTGAACGGTACCCATGTGGATCTTAACCTTTCCTGGTGTAGTGTAAAGGGCAGAAATTTTCTGGCAAACTGAGGAAATATGGGAATATGCTCTCAGTTTAGCCTTGATTTGATTCATTGTGGCTAATGCCAGAGGCCACTTACCCAAAACTGTCTTTTTCTTAAAGTAGACTATGAGGAATGTAGTCTGGGATGCTCCTGCCCAGCAAAGCAGCAGGATCTTGGTAGCATCTGCTTTTTCATTAGCACATAGAATACAACGTGATCTGTTTCTCCTTTAAACTAAGAAGCAAGCCAAGTCACTCAGAGGGGCCAAATTTCATGCTGCTTTAGCTCCACTGACTTTAAAATCCAAGACCTAACTGAAGCCCCCAAATATGCGACAGATCACTCAAATTTCAGTGGTTCCACAGTTCCTAAGGAGGAGGAACAGATGGACAGGAACACAAAGAGGCTGATTGCATAAATCCTGTTTCTCTAAGAAACTAGGCTAAAATTAGGTGGTTTAAAATCCAGATTGGGGGATTATTTTGTTTGGATGTAGGTATTTTGTAGGATGGCTAGGACATGGCTAGGACAGTAACTGGTTTTGTTACTGTTGTCAAAAACAGGTTCTGACGTAACAAATTCAGTTCTGTTACCTTGTAAAATGAGCCCTAGATCCATGTATATCCAGGTAGGTTGCTAAGTAAACTTTATGGTCATTTCCACTTCAGTCATGCAACCTTCTAGCAATAACTTTTGGTTTCAGTCAATTACTTTATAATTATGTTTTAAAATGTCGTGTCTGATTTGAGCCAAACACTTGGCTTTTAGCTGTGCCAAGAGAAAGAAAGACTACAGCATGAAATTACAATTTTAAAAGCAAAAACTGTGTCATCTATAGAGGTACTCACAACTCAGAGCTATATTTCTATGCATAACTCAGGGCATGGTTCCACAACAGATATCCTTCTATCACAGAGCCCTCAGAAAAGGTTTCAAATTAACTGCTTGTGAAATGATTCATTGGCAAAACAATGAGTATTAAAATAAATAAAAAAAAGAATTAAAACAACAGAAAAGCACACCTCCAAAATCCCCAATCCCAAATAGGAATGTCATCAGCAATGGACTTGATTTCAATTTCATTCAAACAAGCAATTACGTTGGTACAGATGACAAGGGCAGTAATGCCTACTACAAAAGTGGTGAGGACAGGAGACTAGCACAGAAGATTGGTACTGTATAGGGGTAAAGTATAGAACCTCTGTCTGAGAGGACAGCAAATGATTGTCTATTCTGACACGCACCCTATCTCTCAAAATCCCAGAGAGATTCCTTGATTTTGTTTTCTCGCCTATCCAGAAGAAAGGTTTTGTCCTGTGATGAATTTGCATAGAATTATGGAGAAGGTGAGCATCTCCAGCGCTATCCTGGAATATGCCTAACATGGAACAGGGTCAAAACCTGCTGCAAATCTCAATGCAGCTGCAGCCTTCCAGAGCTTCCACATATCTTCCTCCCATCACTTCCCCCAGCGCCCCACTACATGCCTGAATATGAATTATCCTTCACAGCAGGAAAGGAAGATGCTGAAATTATCTGAGAGTACCTAAACACACTGCTTTAAGGACTGGAGATGTAGTTCTGAAACTACCCTTCCATTGCACAAGACTGAAGCACTCCATGCTGAGTAATCCATTAGGACTGCCACTAACTGTGTATTCATGGCACTCATATGCAGCTCAAATCACCACGGCTTTGAAAAATCTACCCTCAGTGTTATTCTAATGCAGCTGTTTGTCTCCTTGTGAACTTACAATGATAATAATGATAGTAATAATGACTGACATTTATATAGTACCTTTCATTCAGAAGGATCCCAAAGTGCTTCACAAACTGATTTGCAAGCGACCACATACCCATAGTAAATACCCTGTTCCTATGTTAATACAACGTTAATATTACGAATGTGAAGTGTCAAAAAGACGGGAAATGCAAAGGTTACGTCTTCAGAAACAACATGCCATACATCTTGGCTATGAAGGGCTACCATTCACATCACCTGGCAAATGCTGTGCAGCAAAAACACTTCCTGAACTGTAGGAAAGTTGCTCAAAACCTTGTGTATCAGGGCATGAAGGTAATTGCGTGAGTGAAGTGGAAATTTCACTCAGTCCCCTTCCTCAGGTGCTGATGTGGAAAGCTGAGTTCTCTAATTTTCTATTTTTATTTGCTGCAATTGAGAGGGCAAAACTAGATGTAGATGCCCAACAATTAGAAGTAATGTGGCTAATGATGCTGCAATTGGACAAGGGAGGGAATGGAAAGAATCTTGCTGACTTCAGTGAATGCTGGATCAAACATTTCTTAAATTATCTGAACAGCAGCAAAATTTCACTCTCTCCCTTTTCCCTGCTTATTATTGGCATTGTGAGTAGTTCTATGTTTTCGCAAAGGGGAAACCATTATTTTCTTTTTCACCCCTTTATTCTTCAAACTACAGGGAGAATAATCTATTTTGGAACCAGATCTTACATGGCAAGTTTCAGCTGAAAGGCGTTTTACATCCATTTGAGCTATGTTCCTCTGTTGATAAAACAGATGAGCCCAATGTTAATGGTGCAAACGGTGCTGTTTTCAATGCACAATTAACCAGGTCAACACCGTGATGAATAAAAAATGAAGCTGGCAGCAGGGAGGAGCCCATGGAAGTTGAAATCAGTTGTTTATATGCTCATGTCTCCCAAAACATCTCTCAACAGACACTTTTTTTGGTTTTCCATGTAAGATCAAATCACCTGTGTCAAAAGATTGAAGCAAAAGAGTTTGAAGGAGAGGAATCTATACTTGAAAGTGAACAGTTTAACAAAAACAACAGTCCTAACCCTGTTGACTCCAACCAGTCGCGAGTTGATTTTTGGACCATCTGGACAGAGAGGGATTTTTTTTAATTTTCCTTTTTTCTCTATTGCAAAATAACTTGGTGGACAGGGTAAAAGTGCACATGCAAACACAAGAGAAAACGACTGTATGCACAGAACAGGAACCCATCGTCTCATCACTATAGCTTCTTAAAAGCAAATATTAAAGATAAGTTTTCTGTTAGGGCAGTCATTTATCTCAAAACAGGGAGTAGATTCTGACTATGCAGATGACTTAGTTGTTCTCTCAAGAGTTTGGCATTGGTCTGGACTTGTCTGAGTTCCTGCCGTAGCTTTTATTGCAGGGTAAACCTCTCAGCAGAGTTGGGAAAAATAAGTACAATTTTATCTATCAAGTTCCTCAAGGCTTTTCTTGCTCTGTTTTGAGAGGATATTTCCTGCCAACTCTGTGTATCTCCACACAGTGATGGCACCCAGAGGAAAAAAAGGTAGCACAATATATAGAATACAAATGATTTACTTTCAGAAGGACTTCAACCTGTGTTTGCCTCAACATCCATATCAGCTCACAAGGGTTAAAACTCACTCCTCTGTAATTGCTGCTGTCAAGGTGGGTGGCAGAGTGGCTTCCCAAATCTCTTGCAGTTACCCTGGAGGTGACTATAGCTTATCATTTTTGCACCATGAAGGCTTTCATCCCACCTCAGGTAAGACTCTGTAATGGCTGGCTTTCCTCAGCTCTGGGAGAAGAGTGGTTAATCGTGTCATTTTGGAATTTCTTATTAACAAGCCAGCAAAACTGCAAGGTTGACAGCACTATTAAATATGACAAAGTCTTCTTTAAAACACTGGCTGTTTGACTGGTGGGAGAAAAAAAAAATAATCATGGCATGATTTATACCCGACTGTACAAGTCACAGACTCTCCTCTATATCATGTGTCCAAGAAGTGATTGCTCATCTACAGTCTGCAGTGTCCTCAAACACCTCGTCACAGATGGCTCATCTTGACTCTGTATCATTGAAACATGCTCGTGTGCCACCCTGCACCTTTCCTGGACAAACCACCCTCTTTTGACCCCCAGCATGTAGGAGGGTTTCCTCCCAAACTGAAGTGTTTATAATTAATCCCTACATTGGACAGCCAGCTGCTGTGAATGGGAATGTCACGTCTGCAATGGATGACATCACTGTTGGGGAAAATTTTTCATAGCTGGATTGATAAGGTGGGAGGGTGCCTGAAACAAGGAAGTCACCTTCAAATGGGATTGAGGAGTTTATTAAAAAAGATTTTATGCATATAACTGGGAGTTTTTAAGACACACAAGAAAAATGCATTAGGATTAGATTAGATAAGATTAGATTAGATTAATAAAGCACAGACACAGCAGACCAGATCAACAGTCAGTCTTAGTTCAATAGCCTGTCTGAGACAGTGGTCAATACCATCTGCTCCTCTGCAACAGGCAGGGCACCCTTCAGTGGGCAGCTATGGGGATAACATACTCATAAGGACAATGTCTTCCTAAACCCCATTAATTAGAAGCTGGTTTAGGCACTGAAGCAAGAAAGCTTTTATCCACTCTGAAGCCCTGGGATTTTTATGGTTTGGTTGTTGGTTTGTTTTTTTTTTTTTTAATCCTTACAGTTGTAAATCTGGATGTTCTTGCTACCTAATAGAAGACTAATCCCATTCTCCCGTTTCCCCTCCTCCTTCTAAACTGTCAAAATTTTGGTTTAATAGAACACGAATAACCTTTTTTTTTTTTCATTTTTTAATAAACCAGAACTGCAGTGTTCACTTGGACAGGACTGAGAAACCTATGTAACAGCTTGCAGCAGCTCTGCCCAGCCTTGAAGAAACAAGGGAGAAGAATGACTTCAATCACTGAAATCAGATATGACCGATTTTGTGTTATCTGGCCGTAATCATTAAAGCAGCCTGAAGAATGCCCTTCCATGTATTTTTATTTTCCACATTTAGCACCCATTTCCTTTATGAAACAAGTCTAGCAACTAAACCAGCTTGGAAGGGGTCCAGGGGACATGGTTAGCATCCTGCGTTTTAGACATTTTAAGTGAATGTTTCTTGGCTGTGCCACTGTCTTTACACCCCACTTGAATAATGCAAGGTTTTACTGAGAAGAAGAGGAAGAAGTATTATTCACGAGAACAAGGAGAGATATCAGCTCTGCCTCATTTCAAATGCCAGCCCAGTGTCTCATTTTACTGGATGAGTTGTGTAAGGTCAAGAATACAACCACATGTCTCAGGAAGAGAGGATAATGGTAGCATTTTTCTGCAAGAAGCTTCAAGAAGGTTTAAAGACACAACAAAACATTTTTGAGGCAATACGTTATTACTGCCAGACAGTGGAGGTTTTGTTAGTTTGGCCAATGTTACCTATCTTTATTTCCCAAAATATGAGAAATGTGGGGAAATTTGGTTACTGGTGCAGAGAAATTATATGAGATACTGTTCTTTGTGGCCTACATATTTGGTTGGTTTACTCTATTATTGTGGTATGTCCTTTAACGTGTGTGGCCATTAATTTGACCATCTATAAAAGGTCAAAGTTAAACAACAATTTACCTCCTAAGGAAAATATTATTTTGTTTTTGCACCCCAGAATTTTTACAGAAAAGCCCAAGTATTGTGATGAAGGTCTGTTCCCACGTGGCTCCATGAGCTAGTAGGCAATTGCCAGAGGACTTCTCTCTCCTCTGTGGGTAGTAATTCCCAGATGGACTTCATGTATGGTTATGAACTGCTCCTTTTAGAGCAAAGGAGACAAGAGATGAAGCCTAAAGACAGAGTTGGGCCTACAGAGATAAATGAGAGTATGAGTCATTACAACTCCCACCAGGTGTTGCTCTGACATTATTTCATAAAGAAATTGCAGCTTTCAGAAGAAATACCTGGTTTTTAAAATGTACTTCTACATTTTACTTGACGTTTACTTGTACATTTTGTATACTTGACTTGTACATTTTACTTGAAATATTCTACAAGCAGCTGGAAGAAGTCCCACAATCACTACCACTTGTTCTTGTGGGGGACTTCAACTTTCTAGATGTCTGTTGGAAATACAATACAGCAGAGAGGAAACAGTCCGGGACATTCCTGGATTATGTGTGGAGGACAACTTCCTGACACAGCTGGTGAGCGAGCCAACAAGGGAAGGCTCCCTGCTAGACCTGCTGTTCACAAACAGAGAAGGGCTTGTGGGTGATATGAAGGTTGGAGGCTGTCTTGGACATAGTGTTCATGAGATAGTAGAGTTTTCAGTTCCTGAGGCAGTAGTTAAGTGGTTCA
>NW_010411280.1:45118-71002 GCF_000710305.1 Buceros rhinoceros silvestris | reverse complement strand
AGTTAATTGTTTGATCAGAACTTCTACCATACTTTTGGAGGGCAGACTTTGGCTTCTTTAGGAGACTGGTTGGCAGAATCACCTGGGAGGCAGTCCTGAAGGGCTAAAGAACCCAGGAAGGCTGGACGTTCTTTAAGAGGAAAGAAGCAAGAACAAGCCATCCCTGTGTGCCATAAGATGAACCATCAGGGTAGAAGACTGGCCTGGCTAACCAGAGCTTTGGCTAGAAGTCAGGAAGAATAGGAAAGTGTATGGCCTGTGGAAGAAAAGTCTACAGGAAGACTACAAAGATCTTGCGAGGCTGTGCAGGGAGAAAACTAGAAGGGACAAAGCCCAACTAGAACTTAATCTGGCCACTGTCATAAAAGACAATTAAAAATATTTCTGTGAATACATTAACAGCAAAAGGAGGGCTAAGGAGAATCTTCATCCATTACTGGATACGGGAGGAAACATAGTGACCTAGGATGAGGAAAAGGCTGACATACTGAATGCCTTCTTTGCCTCACTCTTTAATAGTAAAACCAGTTGTTCTCTGAGTGCCTGGCTCCTTGAACTGGACAACAGGGACAGGGAGCAGAATGAAGCCCTCATAGTCCTGGAGGAAATAATCAGTGACATATTGCACCACTTAGATGTACACAAGTCTATGGAGCCAGGTGGGATCCACCCAGGGGTACTGAGGGAGCTGGTAGAAGTGCTCACCAAACGACTTTTCATCATTTCCAGCAGTCCTGGCTAAACCAGAAAGGTACCAGTCACCTGGAGGTTAGCAAATGTGGCATCCATCTACAGGAAGGGCTGGAAGGAGGATCTGGGGAACTACAGGCCTGTCAGTCTGACTTTGGTGCCAGGGAAGGTTATGGAGCAGATCATCCTGAGTGCCATCACGTGGCATGTACAGGACAACCAGGCTATCAGGCCCAACTTCCTGAGAGGAGGTTGTAATGGGGTGAGGTTGGTCTGTTCTCCCAAGTAATGAGTGATAGGATGAGAGGAAATGGCCTCAAGTTGTGCCAGGGGAGGTTTAGGCTAGACATTAGGAAAAAATTCTTTACAGAAAGGGTTGTAAAGCACTGGAACAGGCTGTTCAGGGAATTGGTGGAGTCCCATCCCTGGAGGGATTTAAAAGATGCATAGATATGGTGCTGAGGGACATGGCTTAGAGGTGACCTGGAACTGCTGGTCTAATGGTTGTACTTGATGATCTTAAAAATCTCTTCCAACCAAAATGATTCTGTGTTTCTGTGACTCTTCCAGGTGAAAGAGGAGTGTATTTTGAGCAGATGCAATTTCAGTATTTGCCTCTTGAATCTCAACTTTGAAAGGCAGGACTTCACATCCTGCCACCCAATTATGAAGATGTGGTCAGGATTTAGCAGTTCAAATTCAAAGTGTTATAGAGGTCCTGAGAGATAGCTGAAAAGTCTAGACCCAGAAAGTGTCCGAAAAGTATGTCTCTGCTTATCTATGCTTACATATATACGTGAGTTTTGTTTTATTTTACAACAAGATATATTGACTAACTGGGAGCATTTTATTAAAGAGAAAAGTCTGGGTAAACCCAGCAAACTATTCACTGCCAAAATTTACCCAGAAGTACCTGTGTAATTGAATTTGGCCAGCTCTAGCAAGATATTTGATTTTCTATAATTGGATTGGCTAATGGAGGGAAGAGGGTGGGGAGAAGGAGGAACTGAAGAGTTATCTATCTCCCTTGACAAAGTGATCCAGTGACTTGGGAAATCTCTCTACCCTCAGGGAAAGAAGGGCCAGATAAAAACATGAAAACAAAACAAGTGATGGAGCAAAGCAAGAGTTATGGCTATAAAGCAGAGGTTAGTCCATGGCTCTGTTAGACACTCCTGGGATGCTTGTGGGCAAGTCACTTAATCTTCCTGTGCTTAAATTCTCCACTCCATGCCTGTCTTATTTCATATTCTGAGTGCTTTGCGGTGTAAGTGTGTTTTTTTCTGTGGTCCAATTGGATAAGAGCTGGTGCTTGCTACAATACGTAGCAAAATACACTTTCCCATTGAATAAGCAAAAGCCAGTATGTAAGTAGATAAAGATTTTTGAAGGGTTATCACATCTCCAGCATACATCTGTTTCTACCACATTATTTCAGACACATTGGATTAGAGGATTTGGGCCATTTATTTTAGGGTATTCAGAGATCCTGGGCATACCCACTGCATGCAAGTCTACTCTGTGTGTGTGTGTTTGGCATGAGGCATTCTGTTTCCCTTCAGCTCATTTTCTGCAGTGAGCAGGAACATCTTCCACTGAATCGGGCTGCCCAGAGTCCCAAGGTCCTCCTTTCTACCCTTTTCAGCAATGGATGCAATGTTTCCCTTTGTCCCGTCAGGAATAGGAGCAGGTCAACCAGGACAGAGAATAGGTCCTTACATCAGCCCTCCCCAATAGTTGGTGGTTAGGGCAAATGTAGGTAGCAAAGATTATATTTACCCTGAATACTCTCCTAAACTCCAATCATTTTCAGTTAATGGGGTTACAAAGACGAAATACCTGTATAGTCAGTAACCTCACTGCATATCCATCCTATACAGTGGACCATGAAAAAGAAGGAAATAAAGGCAACCCCACCTTATGCTATAGCCATATGATTGCCAATAATCTGATTTTCAGTAATATAGAGCCTGCACTTGTCACCACAGCAAGATCAGATGGGATGGGAGCAAGAATTTAACAAGGGGGATAAAGATGGAAACTTACAGCTTTCCTAATCCCTCCCCATCTATGTGTACAATAATTTTATACTGGTGGTATGACTATATTTTGTTGGCAGTCTTGTGACACTTTTTGATAACAGTATCAAGAAATACTCTAATGCTATCCTTATTGTTCATTAAAAATGGAACATTTTCATTTTAAAGGATTTTAAAATGTCTAATCAATCTTCTCCAAAACATGAGACAGATTTAAAGCCAAGATGGAATAAAATCTTTTGTTCTTGGACACAACTATAGTTTGAAATGAGTGCCAGGGTCCTTTTTTAGTAAGTAGAATTTTGTTTTCTAAAGAAATGAAGCTGATGTGATCAAGCTGTGTGTGTGTCTATGAGTCTTTTCTGATTACATTATTGTACGGTTCAGCTGAACATACATCAGGGTAGAAAAAAAATAAACCCTCAGACAGCAAAACACAAGTTAACACTGTCACTGAGGGGAAGGATTATGTTAGTAGCTCGCTTCTGTTAGACACCAGAGAATCCACAATAGTGAGACCAAGCATGAATGTCTTGTCCGCAAAAAAAGATTCAGCCACTGCATTTTTAGACATCTGAAAACCTAACCATCAGACACAAAGTCAGAGGAATTCCAGGTTCACATGTGCATGGCTTACAGAATAAATCCAGTATTATTTGCAGATGGATGATCTATCACACCGAGGACTGTAAAACTTTTTGGAATTAAAATAGAAAAAGAACACATACCTAAATCTTTCTTTAAGATTTAAAGACAGTCTACTTGTAAGAACAACCTGTTGGGAGGGCTAGTTTTACAGCCTCACAAAACTGCGGTCTGGGTTACCCTTGGTATACCGTTCCTTGCCTGCTTGCTCTTTGTACGAAAATGTACTCTCCACTATCAATATACATGAAGTCAACTTCCTTAATCAGTTTAAAAGCCTTTTGAAAATGTATTTTGTGGGTGTCTCACTAGCTGAATCTTTTATTTATGGGGTTGTTCTGGGATGGTCGTTTGAATTTTTGTTGTGAGTCCGTATTTTATTATGCATTTTATTTGTTTTTTATTGAAAGCTTTCTGAAGCACTAAGAAAGATGCTGGGCAAGTGATTGAATAAAAGCAAACTCATTTCAAATCCCCTCCCTGATCTTTCTGCCTCTTCCCACTGCAGATATGCGCACACCCAGACTTCTGCCCTCTATTTTATAGCACACACCGCTACTTTCTTTTATTTTCATCTTCTTTGAAAACCAAAACACCCAGCATCAGAATGCTAATAGATGTGATAGTAACTGCAGTACATTTATTTCTTTTGAAGCAAACCTTCAGAAACAGAGGAGCCTCCTTATTTTCCTAAACGTTCAGGATTTTTTTTTTTTTTGTTTCTGCAAGAGGTTTTGTAAAAAAATAAAGTTAAATATCACTTAAAGATTTTTGGGAAACTTTTTAATTTAAAGAAGGTATTTTTGAGATCATTCTTTCCCCTTTCTTTTGAAGAAAGGAATTCTTAATAGCATTACCAATTTTTTGTGGGGGAAAAATACGTTTTTCCTGAAAAGAGAATGAAGAGTATGTGCTGTTTTCTGATTTGCTTTGTATTTTGCTGTGCTGTTCCCCATATATTGGCAATCCTTCAAAACGGGCTATTCCACAGACAGATGAAGTCACAGCATCCGAGTCCATAAAGATACTTTCCATTCAGACTTCTGCCCTGGTCTCATTTTCCTTTGGAAACTGATGAAAGATAAAATCTTAAAGGAAGCCAGTGATCTATTTAAGAGTTTTTTACTACTGGCTGACCATGCTGCAGGAGGAAAATGTTGCTCCAGGATCCAAAATGCCATCAGTCTTGAACAGAACAGAGTTACATATAAATACAGAAAGAAAAATAAAAGACATAGATGAATACCAAGAGGAATTTTCTTAAATGAAAAGTGTATTAAGTTGTAACCACCATGGGAAATAAAGAAAGCCCTTTTATTTGGAATCTTGAATACTTAATAAGACAGATCAAGAGGAAACACATAACAGAAAACAATTGGCAAAATTGCAGCCTACATCACCCGATCTGTCCTCACAGCTCTTTTCTTTTTCAGAAATGTGGAGATAGTAGATATCTCCTGAATGTGGCTGTCTGCAGCCATATTACTGGATGTTTACTCTCAATGAACTTCTCTGCACGACTCTCCCTTTATTCTAGATCTCCTTGCTTAGAGACAAAGGAGTCCCTTTATGTTTATAGGAACAGAACTTTATAGGAACAACTTTTCTAGGTTCTTGTTACCCTTTTTTTTTTTTTTTAGTCTTTAGCACCAATGGTATGCATGTTTGTCAATACATTAACAGCAGTGATCTTATAAATTACACAACCACAGGATGAAGAGTACAAGTGATTAACTGTGGTTAACTGCATTAACCACACACCTTTGACCAGGTCACCTGCATTCTATCCACTGATTTATCACCTCTCTGTGAGAAAACCAAACCCAGGATTTCTAGAAAACAGCAGAACTGCTGTCAGGTCAACCCCCAAAATGCTCAGATGGTAAATGTATTTTCTTCAGCACTTGGAAATTAGAGTCATATACTGAAGTCGGACAGATGAACTCTTACTGCACTTTAACATCACATGGTCCAGCTGATCAACACACATACAGTTCATGGTTTTTTGAATGGGTAAAAACCTGAGACAGCTTCAAAAATTGAACACCTGTAAATTTGAGATGCTTACTTTATACAAAAATATATGTTTCAGTCTTATTGAGCTAGGAATCTTGTAAGAACGTATTTCTCCTAAGACTTTTGCATAACACTCAGGTCAGGGAAAGCTTCTCATCACACTACTACTTAAAGATATAAAGAAGATAGATGAAGATTAAATATTATTTAGTGAAAGCATCCTTGACCTGGCAGCTGGTGGAGGGGGTGGTGATCACACTGTCACCACACAGACTGATTTATATCTGCCCAAGAGGAGAATACACTCAAACAAAACATCTCCAACCACTTTTGGTAAAGCTGAAGCCAGAGAAGGAGCTAGGACATGTCTACATGATTTTTTATACGCGGATGAAATTATACTTTTGCTAATGTCTTAACACACAGGAACCTTTAACACCATGGATATCATAGTGCTGTAATGAGCTGAGGACGGCTGCATAGGAGTAGGAGTTAAGAGTTTGGTTTTGGTGTCTCTAGGACATTTCTCCTCCAGGAAGCCAGAGTGAGTTTAAGTTTATTCAGCCAGATGTGGTCATTGAACATAGATAACTCCATCTGAGCTAGTCACTTTTGATTTTCTCTATAATCAACTAAGAGAAATGAGTGCTTTTGGGACACAATTCATTTAACTGATTTCAGATTTCAGCATTAGGATGAGAGGAATAACATCATAAAAGAGTGTACTTCTCTCTACTGACTGTAACAGAAGCCCATGCTGATTAGCACAAATGTATATACCTAAAAATCTCTGCAGCTACAGATGATGTGTAGCATGTCTGTATAAACAGACTGTAATGGGAGTTCTAGTAAGAAAAGGTGGGACAAGGGAGTAATTAAATAAAATCTCATCTTTTCTTATTCAAAATTTAAATATAGAGTACGTTAAAGAGGCTGAACAACAATTAACTGACAGAGTTAATGAGATGGGGGGGTGGGGGGGTGGAACACTCCAAACAGAATGAGCACCAGCCTTGGTGCATCAGGATTCCTGTGTGTACCTTGCAAATTTACAATGTCAAATTGACATAATTTGAAGGAGATGGCGGGCATTATCCTATAAAAAAAGGAAAAAAGCAGCCCATTTGTAATTTGCATATGCATATTTATTTATTGGATATAGCAGCAAATTCTGCTGTTCTCTGAGCGGCACCTTTGCATCTTACAAATTTCTCCCCATTTGCACAATTAGTGCTGGCAGACAAATGTGCTGGCTGGTGAAGCATTCTTGTCTATTCTCTCCCCTGCCAAGTGCACAGGCCCTCAGATACCTTGTTGAAATGCAAAACAGGAGCATATCACCGATAGGCTAACCTGTAAACTTCAGATCATAATACAGTGTGAAACTATTCTCTGTGGGTCATGTAGCATGGTGGGACCTCTAGCATAGCCACTAATAAGGTGGACATACAGGCTGTAACCTGTATGAGATACGAAGAGATGTGTGAGGTCCAGAAAACATTATTTGGATGAGCTGAAGATGTGGTATGGGTAGTGATTAGGGCTGTGAAGTGCTCATCTCTTGAAACATCACCACCCCAACTGCTCAACAGTCCAAAAACCAGAACTTCTGTGTTTTGCTTCCAGCTTTGACGTGTTCTGTTAATTTATGTGAAAGACCTGGATTTCTCAATAGTTCTCTTTATTCATTGGTACAGCGGTTGTACACTGTACAACAGGCTGCAAAGCGTAATGGCATAAATTATTCTTTCTCATTCCCAGAAGAATCAAACACAAAACATATATGTTTCCTCACATAAGACAAGTTTCACCCTGTAGTCCTCTTTCTCCCACTACGGAGCATGTCCAGAAACACAATTAAAGGAAGGGCCAAGAGGCACCCCTTGTCTACTCTTCCTAGGCCACATAGACTTCTCCGTAATATGGAAAGGATTTTCAATTAGACATCAAATTAATAAGGCACTTCTGATGCTTCATTCCTGCAGGAAGACATTAGTAATTTGTTTGTTCCAAAAGCGCCACTCATATTCACACAAAATGGCATTTAAATGTTAATCGAGTCAGGGGATGGGAAGTGCTTGCCAATCACTACGCAACTTAAGGTCAAGGTTTTTGTCTTAAAGGAGGACTCAATGTTAATTTTAAATTTAAAATTCTTGACAGATAGCAGGTTTTCAAATGCCTGCTACAATCTGGCTTGTTTGATTCATTTTAATGAGTAAGTAACTCCTGGCAAAATGAAGGTTTCCTATGTCTTCAAGGAAATGGAAGGGCAAAGAGGCACAGTGGACTAATCCTGCATCCACTACAGGGAACAGGAAGCAAAACCAATTTAGACTCCCATTCATCTCCTTGCTCCCTACATAGAGACCAAAAAGAGTAATTTACATTCCTATGAACACCAGGCAATTATTGGAGGTTTTGGTTTAAAAGGAAAAAAAAATAAAAGTTCTCGATACTAAATTCAGCTTTGACTCTCTGTGCTGAGGAACGTTTTGTGTGCATGTCTGCGCACGTGTTTGGTTTTGTTGTTTCTGAACTTTATATTCTTTGATAGGTTTGGCGTTTTATGGTGGGGTTTTTGTTTGTTTTTAAACTTCAGGGTGTAACTTTAAAATAGTATAAGGAACCTGTGATCTCTTGCTGTCATTTTTCCAAATGTGTCAGCCCCCAAAAAGAGCCAGAGGCTTTTTCCTGGCTGTTGCAAGCTGGGGCTAGGGCTGACATCCATCTCAGGCAGATCTTGCCACCACTGCACAGGTACGTGACAGGCTGTCATATTTCCCAGGCAGTCTTGAAGTGGGTGATGGATTTAGATTGCCACTAATTCAAACTCGTGACCTAAGCTAGGTAAGAAGATACAAGGTCTATTTCTGCTGATTTCCTTGGTGAGATAAGCAAGATCAGAAGGGAATAAGAAGGGCTGTGAGTGATCAGTGCAATCATTGAGATACTACAAGTTTTGCAGATGTCCTATAGAAAGAGAGTGAAGTTAAACTCTGTGTTCAGGAGAGAAATGGTGTTTCTAGGGTACAGTGCACACAGTGGTAGATGAAGGAGGACACATGGGTCTCAAAAATAAAACAGGCCATATGAACGTCAGTCAAAATTACTCATTTTTCTCTGTTGATGAGAACTGCCATATAACTAACTCAGACACACAGAAAAATAAAAACAAATAATAATAAATAAACATGTAAATAAAATCCAACAATTAAAGTGTTTCCACAGTTTTGGCCCCACCTAATTAAGGAGGACAATTCTTCACCATTTGATTTTATAGAAAATGGAGAGAGATGGGTGAGAATCAGGCCTTTCCAGGGACCTACTCAGTCCAGGGTCTGAATCAACTTCCATGCATGTCAAGGCTTCTCAGTTACATGGAATGAATCTGGACATTAAAATACGTTATGGTGGTACAACTGTCTGACCATTACATGCACATAGAGTCCTCAGCAAAGAGGCCTTGGAACTGAAGTCTTGACCTCTACATGTTTTGATAACATTTCACAATCCCATAATACACATGGCTGGGTCATTCGTATGCCATTATCACAGGCACATACCCTTTTTGTGATTACACTGGAAAACATACTTTCTCTCAGCGTATTGGCATGCAATTATATCGAACAGTGTTACTGACAATCTCTCAGGCCTCTTAAAATGTGCAGGGCAGGAGAATGTTAAAACCCCATAAAACTAAACAAAATCAAGCACATGGAGTCAGAAGTAATCTCAGAAGATCCACCTTACAAAGTCACATAGTCCAACCTTCAGCTAATACAGTATTGTTCCCCAACAATATTCTTCTTAATTTTCTGTTACTTCAAAAACAATGAGAAAGCTTTGAGTCTCAGCTTTGATAGTTCCTGGCCTGTGTGATGGTGCTTAAGCAGAAATTTTTGTGGATAGTCTCTAATTATTGTATTATTTATTTATTACTATTTGGTTTATTTTTCCTTACTGTGTAATTCATTCTGAACTCCTTGTGCAACTTTTCCTTCTCATGACCTCACTTCTTTTTATGGAATTACCTGAATTCTTATCATTAATCAGGAAAGAGATTGATGCAATGAGTTATCTTTACATTTTATCATGGAGTGAGTGATTTTTAACATACAACAATAAATTCCTTACTGATCCTGAATAACTTCATTTATAGGTGACAGGTCACTTACTTGTCCTAGTAAGATTTCTTACTTATCCAGTAAGATAGTAGGATACAGAAATATGGTACTTGTGTCACCACTGCTGTCTTTTCTTAATTTCTCATTTAAGGAAACTAAAGAATATCCCAGGAGGCTAAGCTGCCAAATAATAACAAGAAACTCATTGTTTAAGGCAGTCGTAGAACAAGTGCTTTGAATAAAAGAGTTCAGTCTATGGTTTTGCATTCCAAGAAAAAGGAAATCTATAGACTCCGTCAGATTTGGTTAGTTATAGAAGTGGTTAAGTCATGTCAAGCTATTAATGTAATCTGCAACCTAACCACTGTGGTGGTTACCTACCGGCAAGAATTTCTAATCAGCACGTTCCCTAGTTAAGTGATCACATCATTATCATACTTTTGAATAAGTCTGTGTCAAGACTACAACTAGATTCAGAACTAGGCTGGAAATCAGGAGACCTAAGTTCCCATCCAGTTTCTCAGTAATCAGCTGTAATCTTGGGAAATTAATTCTGATTTTCCATTTCTCCCAGCTTCTGTTTTTATTCCCTGTATAAATCCTTGTTAGTTTTTGTTGGAATTGAACAGTCTTTTGGTGGGGACTATACTTGAATACATGCAGGCATTGCACTTGGCCCAGTGGGATCTTCATCTTGGTGGTGACCACCGGGTGCAACTGCAATGCAGACAAATAGTAACAGTCAAAGTAGTTATCCTCACTCCCTCATTCTACCTTCTCCACCAGAAACAAATAAACAAAATCCAAATAAGGCTAAATAAATGCATAAGTAAAAAAAAAAAAAAAAAAAAAAAAAAAAAAAAAAAAAAAAAAAATTCCTTGTTCAGATTATTATACCAAGAAAAAGGATTTAAAAAACCACTATGGGAGCTCTCAGGATACTAAGTTTTAGTATTTTAGAACTTAAAATTTAAAGAGAGAAAAAACATTTAATTACCCTGAAAGAAAAAATTCTGCATCTTGACTGTTTAAGCTCTTCTCTGGACTTCGGGTTCCTGGCTTTTTTCAGATGCCAATTTCATATACAGAGAGATGGCTTTATGTAGCCCAAAACCACCTATGGGGGTTTTTTTTGAGTTTCCTAATCTATGTAGTGTCTTGTAGCCTGATATATTATCAATTCTTGGGAAAAGCAAAATCTAGGGCATTTCCGTAAGTATGGAAAAAAATTACTTTTACTTTGTCTGAGGAAGCAAGAGAAGGAGTTAAAGTTAAGATGAACCTAACACATGAATGCACTGTGCCCACTGGGGTCTGGCTGTACATTCATTATACAAGGTCAGGGTCTCACTTCCATTCCTCCTAGTGTAATTTAGGTAAAGCCACCACACAATGCCTGACCTTTCCATGGGACAAGCTCCCTGCCTCCCTCCTGACATGCTGCAGTAAATTTGTGTGTAATTAAACATAGTGTTCCGACACGATGGGTCTCTGCGGCCGCCTGGCCTCCCCTCTCTCCAGCTGACCTTTCAGATTGAATCCAGCACAGACCACTGAGGCTAGGAAATGGCTAGTATCAGAGTGTGGCACAATAAACCAAGGCATGTTTGCTCAGATTAAAACATGCTCCCTGCTTACCCCTCCATTTGGGCCATCAGAGTCCACATTGCACCAAATGCTCCGTGTCCAGTCAGAAGCAGGAGTCATGGCAGAATAACAGGATGGCAGCTCTGCTCTTCAGTGACAATGCTTCAGCTACCTCCTGGGCACAAGGTACCTCCATGTTCCAGACACAATGACAATCCAGTGGGCTAAACTCTTGGCATGTGGGAAGACCAGGCACTTCTCTAAGAAGTTCCTGATCTGAACAACCATCTTCGGATGGATGACGGCTCCTCACAGAAGGGCCCTAACAAGGTTACACTTCTTGTTGCTGACCTGGGCTTATCCCGTCATCTGTCAGCATAATAACTCCAGGTCATGAAGGTGGGAGGGAATGGCCAGATTAAGAGTCTAAGAATTAACTGCAAAAACCTTCTCTAGTCAATAGTTTACCTAAAAAAGCAGGACTTCTGCTTGTAGGAAACTGGGAGAAAATATAATGATACGGTGCCATAAGAGATATGTTTAAAAATACAGCTGTTTCATCAGAAAAAAACACAAACTGGCAATACATGGCATCTAAGGACTTTCCTTGGATGCTGAAGATACCATTCTCGAAGGAAAAGCAGGTAGCTGTGGCACAGGACTTGATTACAAGACTGAGTCAACTCACCTGTCTTCATTCCTCTATATCTACGTTGAACTAGCCGCCTAGTTTTACTTTATTGTCAAGCACAGAAACTGAAAATTCCACACATCTGACCAGCCTGGACAGCTACACTGTGTACAGGTTTCAACCATTTAGATTTTTAAAGATCAGTTTAGAGAAATCCCACCCCAACTTCTTCATTTACATGCTGACCAGTGAGTACAATTTCAGTGACATAAGGGGATCTCCAAGGTCTATTAGGGCCCTGAAAGTCAGACTGTCTGTTCCCAGCTGTATCAACCTCATTATATCCAAGTGAAATGACCTTTTTGCGCTTCATTTTTCTAATATATATATAAAAAGAAGAGAGTGTAGGAATAATATGAAAAACTATGTTCCTCTAAATTACAGTAGTATATTACCACCAGCTATGACTAGCACTGTCTGGAATAATCAAAAGTGTGAGAAGCCTGAAAATGAACAATTTTGAAATAACATTCATTCAAGCAAACGGTGCTGCAAATCTGGATACGTCCCTTGGAAACATTTCTTTGCCATGACAGGTGTTTAGGACTGAGATTAACGTCCTGTTAGTAGGAAACATCATTATCATGATGGTTCTTTCCTGCATCAGGAATGAAGACACCACGAGGCACAAGGCACTGTAATACCTCCATCATTAGAAACTCTGCTGTTTATCATCACCTTCCTTCACAGACAACTCTAACGAGGAAATGGAGATATCTTAGGCATCTCCATGACCTTTTGAGTTCAAGATTTTCAGATGCACTCTATCAAACTTACTTCTAAAATCTTATCACGTAAACTTCCGTCTGCCGTCCCTTTACACTCTGATGTTAATAATTCTCAACCCCATCTTGCTCACGGCTCACGATCCCATTGTCCTCTAGAAGTTTCATGATATTTTCTCTCTCTTTACATTCCATTATTTTAATGGGGAGAGAAGTTAGATTTATAGGATGGTAATTGCCAGGACCAGAAGTGAGAAACAGAAAAAGACCTATTTTTTTTGTAGGTCATCCAGCCATTTCCCTCGCCAGTGTCCGAATGTCCCTTCCTGCATACATTCCTCTGTTTTGCCCAATGTGCCTGTAAGTCTCCTCAGCAATATTTTTTCCTCCTTTTCCTTTGGGAGACAATGGCTTGATATACTTCACTGCCAGTACGTGTTTTATTCCTCATATTTATTGTGAGTTTTTCTTTGCTTAATTGTATCCCATTACTCTTAGTTATATCCCCATGGACCATCTTAAATAATTCCTTCTATCATTGGCACCTTTCCTCTTCAAGTTTGTGTATTTATTTCTTGTCCTGTTAATCACTCTTTAAGAAAAACACAATTTTTCTGCACACTCATCCTTGAGATACAGAGGAGACATCTCTGCCTCCACCAGTTAAAGTCATTCTTCGTGTTCTGAAAATCACAGAGATATCTAGGTAATTTCCTTTGCCTATAAAGAGAAAGAATAGTTAAAAAAAATTGATAAGCTTTACCATGTAGTGGAAGGGTAAAAGAGTTGAAGAAAAAACTGAAAGAAGGGTATTTACATTAAGGTAACCAAACCCATCTAGTAATCTTAAACCCACAACTTAGAAGTTCTCTGGTATTGTTTTCTTGTGGGATCTCATGAAAAGTGCCCCACATTGACTGGCCTCCTTCGCAAACCTGTACTTTACCCTGCATGGTAAATGACATCCTCCAACACTCCTCTAAAAGATAAAACCAAAGACCTGAAAAGAAAACGCAGCATTTCAAGGGTATCAAAGCAAAATACCTGGACTGAATGCAGTAGTTCAGCTCGCTCTTCCCTGTGCTTTCCTCACAAATCGGCAGTTCGTAAACTTCTTTTGTATAGACTCAGAAAGAAGCAAAGTTCTTGCTGGATGAAAAATCTGTTTCCTGTCCACGTTGAGTTTTAAGTCTACATTTTTCAATTACCAAGGATCTAAAATACAGGATTTCTATTCATTTCTAGGGTGCAGATTTGGTTCCAAAGCACATGTTAGTGTTAGACTTCAGTATCAATACCACCATTGTACTTCTTATATCACTAGGGTGCAATGAGGATTACTTAGTTAACGTCTGTAAAGGGCTAGGAAATGCTGTTTAAATGCTATTCTTACGAGCTGCTCGGTGTTGGGAGCCGGTTTCATTTCTATTGAAACTGTCACTAATTCTTCCTTGACCTTTTGATTCAGCTGCAGCACCTTTGGCAAGATAACTCCCTTTTGAGGCTACTGGTATACTTGATTTACACCTGAGCCTGAAGCACATTTGTTTACAATCAGAATTAAAGCATGGGATGAGGGATGTTGAGTTAGTTCCTCAGCACCAGCCAAAAATCTGCAACACAAAAATTATCAAAAGAGGAGGCAGAAAACAGAGACAAAGTGTGTCTGTGTGGAGTCCTCTTGCCCACATCCTCCTTTTTCAGCTTTTGAAGTGGAAGAGATGCAAATAAAATCCAACAGTGTTAGATAGAGAACTGACATTTGAAGCTGCAATACCTTAAAGTCAATATCATTATCTCTGATATTTACTGTAGCATACAATGCTTGGATGAAATGTTAAAGTTCACCCATTTTTCCCATACACACTACACTGTCATATGTGCTTTTATACACGCATTTTCACATACACATATACACACAGAGAAATTAGAATTAGCTTCATCTAAATGTCCAGCGTGAACTTCCATCTAAGGACTTCTGCTGCTCAGAAGTCCTCAGAAGCGCTGTGCTGGTGCGTGAGACACTTAAATATGATTCAGCTTATAAATAGGTTATCTCACATAAATGTGTTTTTCCAAGCATAAAGGCTGGTACTATTTAGGGTGGGTGGTTTGTGGAGAACACTAAGAAGACTTAAGAGATATAGTAACTCAAGAGGACAAGTTTTGGTACAAAGGTACCAAAGCAGGTACAAGGTAAATAGAGTATCATCTATACTGAGACATTTGCAGCCAGTCAGGATGTTTTGTTTGTAGTCAATGAAAAGAAACAAGCAAGCCCTGGAAACGTGCAGTTGAATTATCTGAGATGTGTATCTTGGGATGTGATGAATCATTCTTGGGAGAGGACTATTTTCCTCCACTGACCGTAAAGTCTAGCATATCTAGCCTAGACTTAGATGTCTCTCTTTTTGCCTTCAAGGTTAGGACAGACAGATCTCACTCCAGGTTATATTTTTTCTGTATTTGGGAAAGATTTAATACAGGGGGAAAAGGAGAGTATGAGACCAAGGACTCCTACAGTTTCTTCCTAATTCTCCGATGAAGTTCTGGAGAGGTCTTCTGTAAACTTATCAGAATGGGGTGGAAGTTTGTTCATTCAGCTGAGGCATTTAAATAATTGAGTTATTTTTATATACATCCATCAGTTTCCTAATTTACCAATGCAGTCTACTGAGCGCCACTGAAGACTTCCAAAACACTTTGCTAATTTAACCACTGCATCACTGCTGCTTACATCACAATACTATTAATGGAGGAATTGAGTCTTACGGTATTTAGTCCTAATGCAAGAATATCCTTTCAGCCATATGCTGGATACTATTTCATATTTGTTGAACTACCTCTCATGACCTGACATACATTTCTTAAGCGAAGCAGGATGAGATGTCCAAGTTCTGTGCAAAGTCTTGTTGAGCCCTCTTTTCAGCGAACGAATGCAACTCCCCGCTTACCTTTCTCATCTTTAAACAGCTTACTATATACTGTCATCACTCTTAATGCAAATTTCACCTCCACACCACTTGTGCCAAGCTGAGCTCTCCTAGACTGAACTCAAACCCTCCTTCTGCAGCCATGCAGAGCACAGACCGAGATCTTGCTAAGTGTCTGGTGTCTCACACCCTACTACTCCTACAATACTGTCTCAGAAAGAACCCAGCAACACGCAATAATCAAACTTTTAGTGATGCATTTGCCTACTGCTGCTGGCAGAAGGTGAAGGTTATGTGGAAACTCCTGGACCATTAACAGGGACAGGGTCATAACCTGCTGTCTGATCACCTGAAAGACAAGTTTGTTGTAGGCTGAGAGCAAATTATCCTAATGATTACAGCTAATGACTGAGACAAGAATTTCTTTGAGCAGGTAGGAACTCTAGGGCTATTTCAAGGGATGCCAGTTGCTTCTAAATGCCAGAATACCCCATTCTCTAAGTGACTCATGTTATTTCTCCTAAGAAATGAAAAACAAAACTCACAAAAATACAACAGCATTCTCTCTCACAGTTTTCAGTTTCATTATTAATAAGCCCAAAGTCGCCTCCCTGAGAAATGACCACAGAGATGATGTCAACTGTCTTGACTTCAAAAGAAATCTTGCTCATTTTTGTGCCTCTGTAATTTTACATGAATTAAACACTTTTTAATGTGATCAAGAGATGCATTCATCATGTATGGCATTATAACAGGAGATGAAGGTATTTCCTTTTCCCTTGTTTTCTTTATGAAAATATTCTTTCCGTTATTGCCATTATTTGAAGGTTTGGCCTTCAAGGATAATCATTCCTATTACTTCACCACTAGCCAAAGTGGAAATAGCAAAACACACAGAGAAACAGAGAAGACAACACTGGAATCAACAAAAAAATCCTGCAAAGCATCTTCGATTTTTAAAGGGGATTTGAAAAGCTGTCATTTTTCTGCTACTAGCTGACTAGTTCTCTGTAGCTCCAGCCACAACAAGCAATAATAATGAAGCTTTCCACTTCTTATTTCTTTACCTGAGCTTCTCAAAACTATTGACTAAATCTGAACTTGGCAGCCTGGCATCTGGGAAAGCTAGGTAGGCTTTGCTGTGAATTCTTTCTCGGCTGCTCTCAGGATTCATTATTCAAAGACATGTGCTTGGATGGCAGGAATTGACTTTTTATAGGACAGAGGACCAGTGCTTGACTAGATTTGTTTTTCATGACAGGGAGCATAACAAACTCCAGTGGGAAATGGTGTTTTCTGCCTTAGACCCATCAACTCCAATGAAAATAAAATGGTGGCATCTCTTTATTTTTTTTGGTGATGCTTACCCAGATGCCCTTTCCCCATAGTTCCTATATCTCAGCTCTCCCTTTAAAGAGCTTTTGTTCCTTTAAGTATGCGCCCAGGTCCAGTCCTCAGTTTACCCCCTCCTTTTTTTCATTCATCTATTTATCAAACACTAACTGTTTCTTGCTACTTGTAAGAGAAGATTTCTCACTTTGGCTCTTGTTCTCTGAATAGTAGAGTTCCTCTTATTTTGTGTCTGGTAGATTCCCTTCAAATCGCACTTGAATTTGTGTTTTTCCCTGCAATAATGTGAGGGAAGGACCTGAGGACCTGGAGGTCCTGAGAATCAATTTATGCTTCATCTGTTAGGGATGCTCCACTTTCTTACTGTCCCCATCTTGAGGGAGCTGATATTTCATTCACCTGAAGTGTGAAAAATTTTGGCTATCCTGGGATACTCATTTCTTGGAAGCTGTTCTGCGAAGTGTTTTGTGTTTTAGAGCACAGATTAATGTTTCCCTTTTAAGAGCATCAGGCCCCTTAAACGAGATCATTCTCCTTGTAAGGACTGCAGTCTCATTTTACTGCAGTAAGTCCATCGGGTCCAGTTCCTGTTAATCATATTGATCCACTCTGGCAGCCTGAAATAATTTTACGGTGGGTGGAAATCCCTCCTGGAGAAATCCCTCAGCCCACTGATATAAGGAATAATGTAGTGTGCCCATGCAGCTTCACTTCATGCACATCCAGACCGAAGTATGGGAAGTGGAACTCAAGTTACAGGCAATGAGAGTTTCCTCTAGACTTGTCCAGGCATGGTCCAGCCTAGTCCCAAGCAGCTGGATGCAAAGTTAGATAGTCTTTACCTTATACTGTTCCTTCTCTATGGTAATAGAAGGGAATAGGGAAAAAACAAGAACCAAGGCTTTACAATTTGTGTGCTGAGACTAAAACCCATGCATAATACCAAACTTTTTAGGAACGATTTGTCTGAAAGCTTTAATTGTTTTCTTCAGGACTCTCCCAAAGCCTTTTCTGTACTCCCAATCAAAAAGGAGAATGAATGGGTGAGCATTCCAGTATATTCTGTTAGATCACCTTGTACACTTGTGCTAAGTTAAAATTTTTTCATAACTCTTCCCATCCCTTTTCATTGAATGGTGTGTTTTACTTTGCTGAAGAACAAAACACAACAACAGAAAGATGCTGGAAGGCTCACTGCTTTCTACTGCCAGCAAAGAGCTGAGTGAAGGAGAACCAGCAGGCCAGTTGGCTGTTGTCTGGAGACAGGAGAGGGCAAGGAGAGCTAAGAGACTCAACAGTGAACTAAGACCTATTCGACCAGGAGATCTGATTTAGTTAATAGTATTCTAGGTGACCTTTGTGTTTTGTGACTCAGTTGCCCTAACCCCAAAAAATCAAAGTGAAGTTAAACTGAGATGTTTTTGCTGCTTCAAGAGAAATAATATTGAACTCCTTTGGAGCCTGCAGTTTGGAACTTGCTTACTGGACAATATAACTGCCTCAAACCAGATCCTAGTGTTGAGGTGTATATCACCAGTTCAATAGTTTCCAATACTATGAGGCCTTGACCTCAATTAAACCCATATCCTATGGAATTTAGGGGGAATAGCATGGGTGTGCCTTATATGGAATGCAATCACGCTTATAGTATAACAAACAAATCTAGGTGAGAAGGGGCTAATAAATAAGACAATTACTCAAAGAACAAGCAGTCTTTCACAGCCAGAATAGAGCCCTAAACCAACCCATAATCTCAATAACGTTAGCCACAAAAAAAGTAGTTCTTTACATAAGAGACAAAAGTACACCTTTGGCAGTATTTTATTTACTCATTTAACTGATATTCACTCTCCAAGCTGACGCATTTTTGTACCAGCATGTACGATCTATTACTTAGCAAACAGAATGATATAAAGTAGAGATGGAAGAGATCCACTGGGACAGGTTTTCAAGTAATTTACATGCACTCTTATATATACAAAATCTGAGCACCACTGCACACATAACTATACATGCAAGTCTGCATCAATGCATATGCAAATCAGGCTATTGTGTGGGGTATTATGCCCAATCAGCGATTCAACTGGTGCGATTAACCGATTTCTACACAGAACTCTTGTAACTGGGCATGCAAATTAATGCAACCGTGTGCAAAGCTTACACCAGCATTTGTGTACCTAAATGTTTTTTGTATCTAACCCATTAAATCAGTCCCTATTTTAATTAGACTGTGTAATTCAAGCCAGACCAGAATACAATGTACCTGTAAGTCCAGTAAACAGAAATAAAGACATATTTTCTGATATGCTATCTCATACAAAGCACCATGAACCACCCCTTACTTCCCTTGAATTATGAAATCATAGTCACAGCCTATCAAACCTTAACATAGAAAAAACATTTCTCCTAATGTTGTTTAATTTTCTCCTCACTTAATTCAATCTTATTTCCTCTAGTCATCCTCCCACTCTAAACACCATCTCCCACAGAATCATAAAGTGGCTGCTGTGTCTGCTTAACTCAATTAGAATATTCCTAGGAAAAGATTTAAGCCTGTATGAAGAAAACAGGAGACCAACAGATAGAGAAGAGGGAACCTTTTCTATGGGTCTTATTGGTAACAAGATCCCTATTTTGACAACTCTTGACTCTTTTCTAGTAAAAGTAAATCCTAGGTGTTGCTCTCTAGACCTTGTATCATAATGCCTTACTCTTTTCCTCTGTTCATCTCAAAGCCAGACTCAGATAGGTTGTTTTCTTTGGATGGAGAAAATAAAACAGGGAAGAGAAAGCATCTTTCATGGAGTCTCACTGTAAATCAGTAAATGAGAAAGGATACATTCTAAATCTCTTGAGACCAAGGCCAGGAATCCAGTGAGTAGAAAGATTTTTCCAAAAAATCATATCCAAAGCCCTGGTTTTTCAACTGGACCTAACGTGGCAGGTCACTGCAAGCTTAGTCTGTGTTTAGAAACAGTGGACTGATCTCTGAAATTGGTGCAGGAGTCAGTAAAATGGCACAATTCAGCCCTCAGGGCTGCAAAATTGCAGAGTCACTTAGGTTGGAAGGTGATCATCTAGTCCAGGCTCCACTTGAAGCAGTACCAGCTTAGATCAGGGTCCCTTCCTTAACACATAGATATTTATACAATATAAAGATTAATTTTACAGCATTTCAATCCTTCAATAAATGTGTTTTCTTGAAGTATGGAATGCTTATTTTCTTAACGCAACCATGTCTTTGTCAAGGCAAAAGGGAAGAAATTAAAGCCTTTAAAGGTAAACACCTTGCCTAGCTACAAAGATGGCTTTTTCCTTATATGGGTGATTGTGTTAACCAGTGTAAACTCAGGGTACACCGAGTTAAATACCCATCCTCACAAAACCTGCTTTGGCTAATGGCTTATCAGACTTACGTAATATTATGCTTTGCAGATCACATAGCTTACAGCTATACTAGCAGCACTTATTCTGTGTTCAAGGTCCCCTTTCCTATATATCAAACCACACAATAATGAAGAATTATAGTGAGTTGCTAAAATATTAGCGAGAGAGAAGTAGAGAGAAACATATTTTTGCAATGTTTCGAACGTAGTGTCACTGGGATTTTTTAATGCATAAGAGGCAGAGTAATTTTGCTCTAGTTCCACATTAATTTCTGCACAATATGCATTGGGGATATTATTTTTTTACAAGACATTTTAAAACCAGGCCTGAAAACAAGCAAAATCCATTACTGACTTACAGTAAATTCCTAAAGGATTCTCTGTACTTCTGTTCCTACTTCAAAATGGCTATACACACACACACACACACACACAGATTCAGCAAACATAGCAATATATTTTAAGATTCACTACCCTGAAGAAAATAAGACAAGAAACAATAGCCCTCATTCAGCAAATTTATTGTACTTCCTTAATTTCCAGCCCTCAAAAGCACAACGGGCGCTTACAGCACATGATCATTTTTAATTCCTAGAAAGTGATTTAAGATGGGAACATTCCTAACAATGACTTCCAACAAACCATTCAAATATGGCCCTGTTCCTAGATTTGAACACTCTGGTAAGGCTTGTAGCCTTATTGATGCTTCATATTTAATATGAAGTAGAATTAAACTTTTAAAACTACTCTTTGCCATGAAGTCAGAAGAAGTTAGTAGCTGAACTGTAAATCTGTAACCGTATATACGCATGTATATATATACAATGGCTGTATAATACTGCAGTAATAGAAGAGACAAGTGATGAATAGGGTTTCCCTTAAATATAAAAAAGAAGGGAAAAACAAAAGAAGAGATACAGTGTTATACTTCCTGACATTACACAGTTATGAAAGGAAAACTGGAGAGCTTAGGTATCCAGGCGGAGTGAACAAACCATGTCTATTGAAGCTGTTCCTTGGGATTACAGGGGTTTGGACAATGTCCTAAGGAAAACAGTGGGCCCAGACCTGGGATACAAGTTGAAAGACTGATGAATGAACCTCAGACCTTTAAAAGACTGAGGGTGAGGAGTTGGCTTTGCATACTTGAAGGCCTGCATGTTAAAGAACAAAAATAAAATGCAAGCTAAATACATCACAGAAGTTTTTGTTATCTGTTGTTATAATCAACAGTTTTGTCCATGACTTTTGGAAGTATTGTAGTATCTGGAAGGATACATGCAGGTAAATGAAATGGCACTATCATTTAATGCCAGCACTGCCTAGCTCTCATCCCATGTGATTTGGCTTGAGTGGAGAACCAGCCAGGTAACTGATCTTGCATTCAGACTGCTATGGCTCTTCTCGATGTCGGTAGAGGGGATAGTGACTAGCACATTTTAACCCACATTGCTCATGCTCACAGAATGAGACGTGTAGTAGGTAAGTGAGGTAAGTGCATTTCAGAGGTCTGCTTTTGAGAGTGCAGATGGGAAGACAGGAACAAGAGCGCTAGTCTTCCAGGTTTTGATTGCAGTTTTGGATGCCCAGTTCGAGCCTTCTAGAGTAAAGCCACGGGTTGTCCTGACTTCTCCCTGAGCAGATTCCCACTGCTTTTCAGAATCTTACATTTTTATTCTACAGTGGTTCATGTTATGTTCTTTAAAGCACACAAAATCAGAACTCACCCTAACAGATATTGCTCAAAGTCTTGAGTCTGCCATAAACACAGGAAAAATGCTCCAGGGCTTGGATTTTAATTAGGAACCTGCCAACTTCTGTTGCTCTATTGTCCACAGCTGCCTAGACATGACAGATGTGTCAAGATGAGACTTGATACAAGGATAGGCTCTCTTGAATTCTTCGTCACATCACCCATAGAAGCATGCAAGGGATTGGGAGAAACAACACATACCCTATATATATGCACATATATAACCTCTCCCTTTGTTGCACATTTCACAGTAAGCCAAAGTTTTGGAGATTAGAAGAAGCAGCAGTGAATTCAAGTGGAAACAGCAGAACAGAAAGGCATTTTGTTGTCACAGGAAAGATTTTGTTCTCTCTCCTACTACTTCCCCGTAATGTTTTATTAATGTATAAGCAAAATCTAAACAGCCACTGAGATTTCCCCATCAAAAGCAGGGGAGGAGAAAGACTTCATCTCAGTTCTATTTTTAAAGCAAGTGAAGGTTGTGGGAAAAAAAACCTGATTTTATATTTAGACTTCCAGACAAAGAAAGGGAAGATGGAGCTAGTAAAAGAGTACCTTCAGAATATGTTTTGGGTTAATGGGATGCTGATAACACAAGCCCTCAGCCTTGCAAAAATAAAAGATCCCTGGGTTCTCCTATAAATTGCGGTGTCGTTTACATATAAATGACTCCCCTCTATTTAGTTCCATCCTCTTTTTTCCTTTGGACTTTGTATCATCTCCATCCATTCTGCCATACCATAAAACAGCTAAACTCATCACTAGAATTTATAGGCTAAGGATTTGCTCTGGTCACTAGCCTAGGGCAATGCAACACAAAGAAGTTCAGTCAGGTCTGAAGAGAAGGTAGTAGCATGTGTACATGAGCGTGTGACAACAAAGAAATTAAGAGAATTATTTCCAGTGATAATTCTTCTATAACCATTACAAGTTATATGACTTGTATGTGTATGGTCATGTATATAAAGCTGAATTTGTGTTTGTTATGCAGGAGATTCACTGATGTCCAACGTCTAACTTGTGAAATAACGAATGTGCCTGCATGTAAAATTTGGGTTTAAGCACAAAACCTGCACGCAGTTCCTGTGGGAGGTGTGTTCCTGTGCTGCCTTGTCCAGCAATGTGCAGGGGGCAAAAGCTTTTATTCTGGTGTCTGAAGAACATATGGATGTGTATTACAGCTACACATCTGTTAGCATGTTCTGATTTGCTGAAAAGTCTTTGAGCGCTGCCTGTGAGTAGAAAGGCTACATGCTTGTCAGAAAGTCTGTATGATCATTAGCGTGCTTATCTGTATATTCAGGCACGTATTGATACACACTGACTTGTATATGGTTATGTCACATTGTGCAAGTGTGTTTTGCCTTGTTTGAAAGTCTCGGCGAGAGTGTATATATCTGCCTTTAAAAATTGCATTGCCGCAGCATATAAATATTTATATATGTAACTGTCATAAATCTGTCAGCTTGGCAAACGTATGAGTCGCCAAGGTAACTTTGGGAGATTTTTACTGAAGAACTTATAAGCTGGAGTTGAGGAATAGCTGAAAGAAATGAGAATTAAGAGCTACTCAACATCACTACCAGGAAGTTAGTTATCCCAAGTTTCAGAAAATGAAACAGCATGTTGGCAACCACAGACACAGTTTAAGTACAGCAGATCTGCTAAAATCTTAACATTTTGGCTAAAACTAAAGCAGGGTACTAGGTCAGTGTGCTGTGCACTGCTGGGGAACCCAGGGCAGCCACGCTTGGAAACCTAAGGCTATTGTTCTCCTGCACTACAATGGGATTGCTTTTGGAAAAGCCAACAGGATTTTCAGTTGGTGTTTGAATGTGTGGCAACTTACAAAAAGATCTTTCAAAGATAAACGTTTTCTAAATTGAAACTTCACTTGTATATAGGCAAGTAATTTTTTGTCATGGTGCAGTTGTTGGTGCAGAGGCATTCGGTTCCGCAGTTGGCTTTGGTAAGTTGTAGTCAAGGGAAGAAAGGCAGTGGTTTGATATTGCAGGGCCATTACCATAAAATGAAGCCACCTTTTCCTTATGGCTTGACTACACAGGGAAGTCTTTTCAGAGTAAGATGGGCAGTGGTTTTTCCACCTGTGGTCCACTGGCCTCTGCTGACTCACATTAAAAAAAGCAGTTCAGAAAACAACTATAATTTCTTTAACCCACCAGCATGTCCTCTAATTCCTAGTCCAGTTTCCCCTGCCTTCCCAATTTCCCAGTGAAGACAAACCATTCTGCCATGCCCTTGCACAAGGTGGATTGCTATTGTAGGCTGAGTTCATGTTACAAGGCATACCTGTTTGCCACTGATTTTGATCTAAGAAGCAGAGATCAAGGTTCTGGTTTGGTATCACCAGCTGCTGCTGCCTCCAGGCTACATGGGTTATGGTTTGAAAGCACAAGGTTAGAGATATGTAGTCCAATACTTCGGGGGTACACAGTAGTGTCTTAAATGTGTGAATGCTCATGAGTCTAACTTCCACTGGCTTGTTGAATAATAAAAAAAATAATCCTTGTGTGTTCTGCAGGGGGAAATAAGAGGCGTGAATTGTTAAATAAAAAAAATAATAGTAAAAGGTGTGTTTAGATTTGCAGTGCACTATCTTGAGAAGCATGCCTTCAAAATCTCCCAACAAAGCTGGTGTTGGGTTGTTTTACGGAGCTTGGTTCAACAGTCAGCACACAGAGCCTCAGGCCCTGGTTGGCTAGGAGAGGGGTATGTAAAAATTTTTGGCATATTCTCTAGGATTTGCAAATTAGCACAAGAGTGGGCAAGGCTAGGATGATTCGCACCTTGAAAAACAGTGCAGGGACTCAATTCTCCAGAGATGTTTCTGCGTCTTGGGGACACCTCTGCAATGCTGTGGATACAGCTGTCATAACATTCAAATATAATATGCAGCCTTTCATTTCCATGTAGTTAATTATTTTTTCCTTCTATTACTATTACTGCTTTTATTAGGCATTCACTATGACTCCCGTTTCATGTCTCAGCTTAAGACTAAGCACTGCAGTGTCTCACAGACAGCTTCCACTTTTTCTTTCAAGCACTACCTCAATTTATTTAGTTTTATGTACATAGTCTTCTTAATGTCTTGTCTTTGGATAGCAAAAGAGAAATCAGGAAACTAAGCTGTTATCTTTCAATATATTTAGACATACTTGTATGTACAAATGTATGGAGCTATAACAGTATATGCATCCATATTCATCCACTCATATACATACGCACAGAAAGAAACACATTTCTACAATTTTAGATCTGAGGAAAAGGCTTTGGTGAGATGGAGAATTGTTTGTACCTAGAAAGAGCCTTCTCTGTGGTATGGAGCAGGATAAAGAAACCAAAAAGCTCAAGGACATGGGAAATCTCCACCTTTTTCTCCCAAGAGCTTCCTGAGTTATGGACAGGTTCAGTATGTTTGCCGGTGGTATCTGCTAAACCAAATTGCGGCCATCAGGGACAAACAGCAGGGGAACGCCAGAAGCCTCCGGGATTGTGATGCTGCTCTCCACATGTGCTTGAAGAGAATAAACACCTTTCCTCCCTGCGTGGTCTGCCTGGCTGAGCAGAACCTGCCTCCCATGGCACTGCTGCTCGATGCCTCACACAGGGAATGCTGCCCACATTCAGCAGCGCTAGCAAATAACTTCTAAAGCTGAAAGCAGATTTCAGCTTGGTTTCCATGTAAGTCAGTCTTATTTACTATTCATCAGACCCCTATCCCCTGCCCTCCTTCCTCAGGCGTAATTGGTCTCTCATTATTTGCACATGACGGAGATACCACAGTTACTGGAGAGCATAGCAGCGTCGGGGAAGCACAGAGAGGATGGTTCCTGCCTGCACTCTTCCCGTCATCCAGCACACAAAATGGTCCTACTTCTTCATGGTGTAAAACAAAACCAAATGCCAATCCTCCCCCTGCCC
>NW_010411280.1:44514-44965 GCF_000710305.1 Buceros rhinoceros silvestris | reverse complement strand
CAAAAAACCCCAAAAAACCAAACCAGCCAAGGATGCGTTTTCAGACAGCAACTGAGCAGTATGACACTATATCAAGCTGGATTTACAACATCCCCGAGTGCAGGACAATTCCTTAACACACATTCATAGTTAGGAATGTGACTCTCTATAAAATGCTATCTGAGGTTTCCATATTTTATTTTCTATCTCTCATAACATTTCTAGGTTAAGTTTGCTAAGTCAAAGCTATTTTTTTTTCACTTCCAACTCAGGTCTGGCACACTCCCCTAAGGATGGGTCATGTATTATCTAGCTCTTACATCATCTTAGAGGAGGAAGATTTTGCTGAAAAAACACAGTTTGATAATTTTCATCCTTACACCTTGTCTGTCACCTTGCAAACCTGTGGAATCTCTTTCAGAGAGCGAAGGGAGGCTAAGTACACCAATACTCCTTTGGATCTACTTCATGT
>NW_010411280.1:32422-44407 GCF_000710305.1 Buceros rhinoceros silvestris | reverse complement strand
AGGGAAAATTATTTTAACTAAAACAGTTGATAACAAAATAGAAGAAGTGGAATTCTTTGCAGATGTTTTGCAGTTGAGACACGTAAACCTGCCTTTTTGAAATATTTTATTATAAACAACTCACTAACACAGTAGCTAAAAATATTTAAATCTGAAAACTGTAAGTGTATATCACAGGAAATCTGAAGTATTTATTTTATTGTGCTGAGGGAACATACAGCTGTTGTGCTAGCAGGGCTATCATTTGGGTCAGTCCAAACATTTTTAAAAATGACTTTGTCACAAAAAATAAAACCAAGAAAAAATAACTAATTTGTACTTGCTACTTCTAATGCTCCAGTTTAGAACAGTGTGAGGAATGAGAAGGAATCAACGTTGCAGCCCAGTGGAAAAAAAATAAAAGTAATTTCTTAATTAAAAATTATGAATGTAACTTTTGTTTGTAGAATTCCCTACAGAATAGCTCAGATCTTCCTCACTGTTACTTCCAATAGCTGCTTAGAAAGCTGGCCTTGACATCAATACAATTACGATCTTGCTGGCTAGCTAAAGTGAAGCGAGAGACGTCTCTTTGTGCATTGAGCCTTTAATTAAGCAATAATAAATGAGATCTACCCATAGTTCTGTGTGTCAGGCTTTGGCTTAGGAAATATAAAGACTGAGGAGGTGTGATTCATGTTCAAATATAATGCATGGTTAGGTAACATCCAAACTGATCAGAGAGGGGAGCCAAGGTCTCGATATACTCAGCCATTCATCACTTATCAGCTCTAACCTCTTGACAATTAGGGCACCCCCTCCCTCCTTTGGTAATAGGTTAATTAATTACCAATTTAGAAGTAATCTTACAAATCAGCTGTTGCCCTTGATAAGAATTAATTGCAAATACTTTTTGGGGAGGAACATATTAAATGGAACTTTCTTTAAAAGAAAACAATCATTGGAAAGCAGATGAGGAGCAAGACTCCTAGTGCAGTTCCAGAGATAGGAGAATCATCTGAATCCTCTTCAGTGGGGATGTGGATGACAATGGAACTCATTAATTTTATTTATTGAGGAATTACTAAGATAGTGATAAAACTGTTCTAAGCTCATTTACAAGCCTCTCTAGCCCACCCATGTTCAAATCCCTCTGAAACAGAAACTTCACCCATGCCTCCTTCCAGTGGGGGATTTAAATGCAACCTAGCTCACTTTCCACTGAAATTAGCAAAGCTTTTAAATTATCTTGGGTGGGATTCCTGTCACTTAAGTTTAGATATCTGGAAGGTAGATATCTAGGCTCCTCCTGTAATCAGTGGCAATCTCTGGTCTATTCACACAATGAAATATGAGTGCCCACTTTGGGGTGAGATGAACTATGGCCTAAACTTCAATAACTGTTCTGTCTACCTACCTACTACAAACCTAAAACTAACTTGGTCACACTTATTCAGGTGAAGATATTCATATTATAGGCACACCACTCTTTTTGGATAGAATTCAACTCGACCCTTTTACCATATCTAAACATTTTCTGCTGTGTTGGTTGCATTAGACTTCCTTTAGACGCAATAAAAAAAAAACAGTTATCTTCCAGGGTGGGAGGGCTGCCATCTTTTTGATGTCTGAGAATCGTTTTGCAAGTGCGAACTTTGTCCATGGACCAGAAAGGCTGTTTAGAGATAGAAGCGGTCATGTCCCTGTTTGCTCAGATGAATCCCAGTCTTGATAGTCAGGCTACCATCTGCTCCAATGCCGCAGTTCTTTAAAGGAATGGACTCGACAGCTGATATGCTTGAAAACTACTTCCGTTAGACTATTTCACTGTGCTGAGACTGAGCTCTCATCATGCATGGCCATAGGCTTAGGCTGATCTTAGCATAATGTATGAAATATGAGGCAATCATGACATCAGGCTGCAATATTGGGTTCCAGAGCCAAATCTTAAAAACCCAAGCTGCTTCAAGCTTTCAGAGGCTTTCAAATCTGAGATACAACCCATCAGAAAAACAGGTACCAGCTATAAAATGTTCATGAATCTAGACCTAAGCCCTCCAGAGTTGGAAGGGCTTTTCACAAGCAGAGTAGTCTTCTCTAATAAGAATTCAATCTCCCTGGACCTCCTGATGTTTATCCATTACTAGAAAAACATATGCTTCATTTCCCATTCCCATTAACATGGATAGCTGTGGCAAAGGTGCATGAGAACCAGCAGGTTTATAGATCTGTAGCCATATGAATTATCAGCAAGATGCTCCAAAGCCACTGGAGTCCAATATTTACATCTCCTGCATAGAGCCATCATGAAGTCTACGCATCACTTGAGTCCTACCTAAGCACTCAGCTGGGCCCTGCTCTCTCATATCCTGTGTGCACAAGACCAACTTAAAGTATTGTAACCATCAGTGATATCTGACTCAAATTTTCATGAAGAATTTGAAAATTGGTTCTATTTTATGGTTGAGAGTTTGCTTATTTCTTAAGATAACTAACTAAATAGAAAGAATGGCATGTAACAGAGCCTTGTTCTTCAACATTATATTTTTTCATTGAGTAATTATTAGACTGATGATCTGATTTTTCCTCCCACCGCTTTTCAGGGTTTTGTTGGTAAGAAAGAACTGAAAATATTTGCTAGAAACATCTGCTAAAAAGCAAAATCTCCCAATTCGTGCAGAAAAAGTTGGAAGGGCAAACCCCACCAATAACAAAATAATGAACATCCCCCCCACATGCACCTTCGATAATTTCAAAATAACCATGATTCAACAGTTTCAAGACAGGAAGTGTTAGGTAAATATCATCAGAAAATTACTTTATGCTTTGAAATTGCAGTTCATACCTAAAGGACTAATAAACATACTAAGATAAAAAGTAAATTAAACAGTTTAAAATTATGATCTTAAAATATATTCACATGTTCTAAACTGATTTTCTAAAATATTCACCATGTTTTTCCCATTTTTACTTTCCATCACATCTGGAACAAAAAATATTTTGTATAAAGCAATCTCAAAAACTCTTCTCCAATGAGAAGAAACAATTCTCATCGAGCTCTGAGGTGCCACTGCCCAGTTTTTTAGGTATAATTAGAATCACATTATTTAGCCATTCCACTGCTAATGAAGATTCTCCTTGAAATCAGTGGTAAGAAGTAGCTTTTGTGCTGCAGAAAGACCTATTTTTTGAGCCTCCCTGTAACCATGAAATTCTAAGTGGCCACAGAAGAAAGGAAGACACACCACGAAGTCACAGACACCAATGGGTCTGTTAAAAAACATTTGCTGCTAGGAGTATGAACAGCATTGTTTCTATTTCTGTCTGTAGCACTGTTCCTAAAATGTTTTCCCTAGAGCCATGCAAACCTGTTGTTGCAAGAAAATGAATGGAAACTAGGTTTCTTAGGTGTTGAGGTTTCTTTTCTTTTTTTTCCCCCCTGATCAACACATTGGGCTGAAAATTGGCTCCTTTATGTTTAGAGCCTTCTGAGTTTGAAAGAAAAAATTTAGTCTCAAATCCAAGCAAACCTTTTATTAATTCTTGGGAAAGATTCAGAGTGTTGTTTCAAATTGGGAAAACTCTGTGAAAACCAACATCTTTATGAGCCTCAGAATAAACAGGGATGTGAAATTTAAAAAGAGATTTGGGTTTTATTAGTTTTTTTGGGTGTTTTGGTTTTTTTCTTTTTATCTATGGACCTGTCCGAAACTGGAACATAGCCTCCTCTGAATAGAATCCCTAGAGATTCACAGTCCCTGCTAACCACCCTTCAGCCCTGCATTCCTCACCAAATAGATGTCATACATCATTTCTGAAACTCAGACTGCAAATGGGAGCTGAGAATGTGCATTTCCTAGAGGCAGGAGTAAATGATTCCCCTGACATCTCTTTCTCATATATGGAGTTCCACCAGCTATTGTCCACTCCGTATGCTTCCTTCTCCCTGGTAATACCCCCAAGAGATGGCTGATGTCCCGCAAAATAACCAGAGAATGCATCTTTAATTGGGTCCAGAAGAAACATTATTACCCTGTAGCTAGCTTCTTTGGTTTTTTCTATAACAAATTATCCTAATGATCTGACCCAGGACCAGATGTTAATTGCAATGGAAAGTAATCAATTTCCTTTACTGAGCGTGAACTCATTTGCAAGGTTAGTCAGTGAACAGATATGGAGTTCTTAATGAGGCAAGAACCTAGCAGACCTTCTGGGTTCCTTGTGTTGATTCCAGGTTTACTGCATTGCACCCATTTTCACTCTACCCATCTTTAGCCAGGCCATCGTATTAAAAAAGTAGCAATAAAAAAAACCCGCAATCTGTCTCTAATCACTTGCTAAAGGATGGGAAAAAAATATTAATGCAACAATCCCAGCCATTGGAGAGCAGTAGATTCTGAGAGACAAAATCACTCTCTGTATATATATAAAAATAAAAATAATAAATATGTAAATCACACAGGAAATTATGGCTAACGGCATGTTGTTTAATAGAGAGTATTATTATAAATATGGGAGATGCTCAAACAACAAATTAAGCTTGCAGTATTCTGAAAAAGAGCTCAGAGGACACAACCTAAATTCTAACTTGGCTGCTGTCTTCAGTGCTTCTGTGCCTTCATCTGGGTTTTATATTATCACCAAGCACAGCTTTAAGAGGGAAAGGTTGGGCCATCCAGAGTGATAAAAATATAAAGAGGGAAGGGCGGAAGCAGAAGGAGGTACTTAATCTTCCAGCAAACTTCTCAAAAGATAGTTTTTAAGAAAAAGAGCTTTCTGTATGGTTAGATGTGAAGAGTATTTTCCATCCTGGAGAGGACAGGCGGAAGAAGGTTATCTCTTCAGCAGCCACCAGGATAGCTGTAACAGTGCAACCTCTAGTGTATTTGCACCAGTGGAGCTGAAAATTAGAGTAAACACCATTGTTGTGAAAAGCAGTTTAGCCTGCCTACCTAGGGGTTGCAGTGGGGCAATTACGCCCTACTGCAGCTTATGGTAAGGCTCTAGTCTACCCTAGCTCTATGTAACAACTTTTTTCTTTTCTTTTGTTTTCTTTTTTAAAGGAAGGATAACTTTCCCCTCTAGCTCACTCTCAGTTCTTAATTCTAAGGCAAGCCCTGCTGCTTTTCATCCCAGTTTTTAGCGTACAAAATCCTGTATCCACCATTTTATTCGTGAAAGGGGACCGTAAATTTAAATCCAGTCCTTTTACAACCAAACTTGGTTTTAAAATATTTAAGAATTAGCCCTACTGCATCAAGATGGAACCTCATATATTTGTTAATTGGGAAACGTCTAATACAAAATCAAACAGTTTTTTCTCATGGGATGATCTTCCACAAAATCCTCTAAGGTATACCAGCTGTCAGAAAAATCTCTATCCCAAGGATATACCTGGACAAGAAAAGCATGCTACCAGGCGAGTGCTAATAATGCCTAGGTCCACAACCCCCTTTCAGAAGAAGGTGTCTCACATTTACAGTCCCAGCAAATGATTCTGGGAATTCACATTTTTGGGGCTGGCAGCACTGCTCCTGGGAGGTGCACAACTCAGGTAAGGCCAGACATGAGGTCAGTGTGCTATGGAAGAGGTAGTCAGGTGAGCAAGAGAAATGTAAGGGAACAAGGATTAATTAAAGAGGAGGAGGGGGAAAAAATCCATCTCCATAATATATTTTTATTCATGTATGTTATAGCAGCTAATTGCAAAACTGAAATCTCAGTGGCCCCCAATGGAGTTACATAAAGCACTAGTAATTTTCAGTGCATTCAGCTAGAAAGGGATATTGGAAGGTGTATTCTGCATCTGTCTACATTAATAAATAGCAGTTTGGTAAGAGACTTTCTCAGTGACGAGGTCACCCCCATGTTGTGTCTATATTAGAGACCCTTTCAAAGCGCACACGACAGGTTGTTCTGCTACGTCAAGGACAGGGTTCAACGAAGCCTGGCAGCTTCCCAATTTGTTTGAGATGAATACGAATTCTGGAGGTGAAGGGGCTGTGCCCATGGCTGAGGAGGAAAATATGCTTCTCGCTGTCATCTCTCGTGTACTTTCAGGGGCAAAATCCAAGTGGTGATTTAGCACGGGGTGTCTTCCCCACCAAACTTGTGTTAATTGGGAAGGATGCTTAAGGAAGAAATTGTATTGTCGTTCTGATTGAGGAGAGTGAGTATGCACCAGCTGTGCTCACAGCTCTGTGCATGCTCTGGAGTTACCTCAACAGAGGCAACAGGAGTGAATGTACTTCAGAAGTCTTTCAAGCTCTCATCTGGCCTGTTTATACATCTAAAGCAGCAATCACAGGATGCAGTGACTGTCACTGGATTTGTGAGAACATGGGCGTGCTACATACATACTCGTAGTGTTGGGCACCTGAAGAATTTGAACCATTGTGCTGCAGAGGCAGCCCTGGCCACAGCCATCCCCAGCCCTTGAGTCCATCACACTCCTCTGTCTGGAACAGGGAAGGAAGAGCTGCTCCTGGAGATATTAGGCACTAAGCTCCTTTGGCAAAAATGATAACAGTGCAGTGAAGACCTCAAACCTCAGGTTTGATCTTATCTGCTCACTGCTCTGCAAGCCCAAAGCCCGTTCATCTGCCTGTCAGACTCCAGCCCAGATATCTGCATGAGTAATCACTGCAGATCCAAAACACTGCACGTGACTTAAATGCCACTTTCTCCCTCGCTTCTCCTTCCCCATCTCGCTCAAAATAACAATGACATGACTGTTATTTTCACCTATTCCCCAGAAGAGATGTCCAAAAGCACTTACCTGTCTACTTATCACCTCTTCTTTCTCCTCAGTCTCTCTACACATGAAGAGAGAAACGTTTTTTGCTGGCCCTTCAATGAATATGCCCTCACTTTTGTAAGGTTGCTTATGAAAAACTTTTCAGCAGAGGATGCTGAATGTACCCAGGGAACTCACTAAGTCATTAAAATAAAGTTGCAAAGAAACTGCAGGAAAAATCAAGGGTTCACAACCTGTACCATGAACCCCAAGACCCCAAACAAACAGATTTTCTTGCTCCATGAAGGGTCAGCTCTGGACAGACTCAGACAAATTGAGCCAGGCTTATTAGCCTGGGCTCCCGGCCAGCATGCTGGAGCTTGTGGCAGAGGCAAGGTACAGGTGGTGCAGGAGGTGGGAAAGTGCAGATAGCATGGAAAGAGTGAGGTGGAGGCAGTAGCAGAAATCTGGGGTGCATGGTGAAGACGCAGATGATTATCAGGGAGCGAGAAGGAAAGGTGCGCCAGGAGATGGAGTCATCACCTAGACAGCAGTAGCACATGGAGGAAGAGGAGATGGCAGCAAGATGTGGATTGGGAGACTGCTGTGATGCTGGACTTAGTCACCCATTCCAGCGGTAGCCAATGTGCCGATGTCCCAGCAAAGGGACACCCCTGCACAAGGCACTTAGCCAACTGTGCAGTGCTGCGTGTGGGGAAAAAGAAACTTCTTCCTGACCCCTGCAGGCAATCAGTTTACGCCCTGAAGCATGAGATTTGATTAGCCTCATTATCTCAGCTTACATAACTGTAAACGTTATTAATGGTAATAAAATTATCTAGCCTGTTTTAATAATACAGCCACAGTATTTGTCTCGATGACCTCCTGTGGCTGCAAATCCCACAGGAGACTGGCACACAGTATAGTGGTTCTTTTTATTTATTCTAAATTTACCAGCCATTAATTTCACCAAGTCACCCTTTGTTCTCCCATTATGGGATGGAGCAAGAAGAAGCTGATTAGGTCTCAGTGCACCTTTCCTAATGCTGAACACAAGTGACTCCAAGTCTGAATAATAACTTTGGGAGTAGACACCACCAGGCCTCAAGCATTGGGATTAATCCTCTCTCTCTAGGTATCAACTAATGTGTTCCCATGATATTGTTGGTCTTGGCCTGGACACTTTAAAGCCCACCATGCAGTTAAGGAGATTCAGTATACCAGATGCGAACTCATCCGTTACTTGAAGCCTAAGCTACAGTTTTGGCATCCAAGTACCTCAAAGGAACGCAATTGCTCTGACCTCTGCAGGAAGGTCTTGCCAAAAGAGATGCAACAGCATCCCTTCAGATTTCAAACATAGTATCTTACTCTGTCTCTGATGTTCTGCTTTCTGCCTCTACTGAAGCAATCAAGCAACAGTGCAAATCTTCCTCCTGCCAGTGGATGATCTTCTCCAAAGGTCTTCCCCAGCATGTAGTCAGGGAGTGTTCAAGAGAGGAAAAGCTGGAGATGGCCACAAGCTCTTCTTTAGGCGAAGTATACTTGCTCCATACAACGAAAGGTGAAGGAATCTCCTGCCTTGTCTCATATTAAGCAGAGAGGTAGCTGGGTAAATCAGATAAAGAATGAGAGAACAGCCTATTCCTTGTCTTGTCTGCAGCAGATTGTACCTGCCTATACAATTTCTGTGGAAATTCTGAGAGTCTGCTCCTGTACCTACACTATTAAACATAAAGGATGGTATTATGTGACAAAGTTAGGGAAAATTTGGAGAGTAGAGGATTAATAAAGAGTTACTACTTCACTGTGTTTCTGCACACAGTGCTGTACTGCATTCTCACATAGGATGTGGGGAGAAGCATAACTTCTTTTGTTTCAAGAGTAAAGATACAATGATATTCATATTCTCTTTAAAAAAAAAAAAACAAAAAAAACAAACCAGGTTTTGCCTGCTTCTTAAAAATACCTTATGTAAACAATTGTGCATCATCACAAATGAGGCTGTCCCTAAATGAATAAGCCAAAATGAGCTAGTTGAAAATAAACAATAAGGTCAACATGGAGGTTGTGTTGTTGATTGGCCTACCATAATTCACACCTTAGCTTAAATCCGTTTCCTGTTTCTCCATTTTGAGAAACCATTTGTACAGCCATTAGGATCCAAATAAGGAAGTAGGGTAAAGAATTTCTCTGGTTTGAGGAAGGAGGGCAGTTCTTCAGGGAAGCAGCAGTGGGGTGAAGGATGGATTTGCTTTGAGCATTGTGATTGCAACATTTGTTCTTCTATAGCACACACATATGGGCTCCCATCCCAGAAGCTGTTGTGAGCTACTCCCTCCTGAGGACATCCCAGGTCTTCAGCAGCAAAAACTGTGAGAGATCCAGATTTGTCATAACAAGAAGACCCCTGAGATTTTCATCTGCATACCCTCGAAATTTTTTGGAGGAGGGAGTGTAGGCTCCTGCCTGAGGGCACAGTTGCTAATGCTACTATTGGGCTGCTCCCCTTTCACCTCTTTGACCAACAGCTCTTTAATGTTAGGGCTGAATCTAGCCAGTGTCCTCAGGCCAGGAAGAAGGTAAGTTCCCCAATAAAAGCAGCAAGAGTCAGAGCTGTTCCTGCAAACTCTCAGCTTTCAGAGTGAGGGGCAGGTCTGGGTAAGCCTTACAGAAAGTCAGCGTCCTCTGGGTCTTGCCCGTGCAAATGCTGCTTCTCTGCCACCATGACAGCATAAATCTGTGTAGATAAACTCTCCACACTGAAGGCAGAGCTGAATTCCCAGTCCACAGCATTGACCTACTAGTTAAGCACTGCAGTGCTGTTTCCTGGATTCCCAGCGCAAACATATGCTTTCAAACAGAAATTGGGATTCTTCTAGCAGATTAAAGCTGTTTTCCTTGCCTGGAAAACAGCCTGTGAGGAAGAGAGCTAAAGGCTCGGTTGCCTCACCATGCTCCCTGGCTCAAGAGGACTTAATATTCAAGTCGTTCATATTCCATCCTCCCCCACCCCCCTCCCCCTCTCCCTCTGCCCTGTCCCTGCAGACCAGCTCCACGTCTGGTGCCTTCCTCCTACCGATTTCCCTCAGGTCAGAAGAACTCTGTCATCAATCCCCCACTGAGACTTATTTCCAAAGATCAGCACTGACCCAGAAGTCACTTGGCACTGCACCATCAGAACAGCGTGTGCCGGCGCTGCTGAGAGGAGAATCTCACAGAGACTGGATTCAGGATGTCGGGCCGTCTGCTAAGCACTTGTCAGGCTCCCATATTTCAGAAAGAAATCTTTATGCGGCTGACCTGGTGACTGGAGAATGTATTTATAAAACAACACACAAGGGCCAGGCTGGTTGACCCCATCGTAACACTGTGCATGGCTGAGCAGAAGGGCCTCTGCTGGGTTCCTGTTTCTCACTGCTTTCACCCAGAGACAGGAGCAGGGCAGGAGGAGGCTGCCACAGATCTTGGAGCTGGGGATGGGAAAGGCACAAACACTCAGTGCTGGGGATGTGCTATGGGATGAAGGTCTATAAGGAGGATGGAGACAGATGCATGTGAGGTGCTGATTGAATTCTGCATCTGGTTGTACACAGAGGTCATCCCTGGGGTCACACAAGAGGAAGGACCTCTGTCTCCGGGCTGGTGTGATGTAGGGTCCAGGTAAAAAGGAAGCTTCAGCTCAGGAGCCTGCACTAGAAACCCTACACAATATCATGTCGTCTTTCCTGTTCTAGGACTTCAGCTGCTGTTCAGGGGACTGCCTGTTCATCAGACACCTCCATCTGACAGAGAAAGTTAATGATGAGGGCAAAGAAACAGCACTGTCCTATAGATACAGTCGGTCCAGGAAGTTGCAGGGCAGTATCTACATGAAGGACTATTTGCAAACATAAGCCAAAAGGTAGCTTAGACCTTGTGAAAGAAAGAATAATAAAGTCCCATGCTACAGATTAAAGATGACTTTCCCCAAAAATAGTCAATGCAAGGAGATACCTTGGCACTAAGGAACCTCGTACCTAGAGGTTTCGACTCCATTGGGTTTTTATCTGTGGCCTGCAGAATTAACATCACTCTGCTCACCATCTCCCAAGACAACATATATTCCTGCAAAGAAGGGAACCCTCTCCACATGGACATCAAGTACAATTTGCAAATATCACACAATCTGTGTGGTCAGAGCCTGACAAACTGATACATTTTTCATCATAGTCTAAATACATCCCTTGGTTCCTGCCAGCTCAGAAGACTCAAAGGTTTCCCAAATCTGGGGCCATTGGATTTCAGCCTGCACGCATACGTGGGACAGCTGATCCCACAATCAGAGCAGGACAGATGGAGGAAAGCGCCTTGCTTTGGATACATAGGTGCCAACCATGGAGGAACCTTGTGAAAAAAACAATTGCAGTGACTGTGTTCAAAAGCTATCTGGAACCGTACATTTTCTCTACATAAAGAGAACCCATGCCAGGGACCATCCGTGCTGACTTTACCAGCGTTAGCTGGTGTTTCTAAGCAGGCAAGTACCAAAACCCAGTGAGGTTTATTCAGACAGTTTTGAAGGTGCATATCTGAAATTTGAACCACAGTGTTTCACTGTGGCTGGTCAGAGTATGACACATGCTATTATGGTTCTATCTTCCACGGTGAACAAAATACGTTTTTGTGATGATATTTCAAGCTGTCAGCCTCAGAGATTTGAATTTTGCATTCTCTGAATACTGTTAAATCCTCAAGGGCTTAAGCGTTCAGAAGGGAAAAGTCCACTAACGCGAGATGGAGAAAGAATTAAAAGGAGACACAACATAATGCACAGCTAAACACAAGCATACACATACACACACACACATCAACTCAGTCCCTGTTTGAATTGAATTACTCTGAGAAGAACAATTCCTTTCACTCCAGGAATTACTGGGTGAATTTCTCCAGCCCATGTTATGTAGGTCAAAACAGATTATTGCGGTAGTCCTCAGGGCTTTAACATCTATGAATATACCCAGCTGATTGTTGAGCAGCCCTGTGGAGTGGCTCGATGTAACGCGTGCTGATACTGTTCAGACAGAGAGGGTAGGTGCATGCCTGAGTTAAAGAACTGTATTTTTTGGTTATAACTCATGATTTTTAGGGATGAGATGCTGGATTCACATCCCAGTTCACTTACTTTTCCAGCCTTTACTTTGATTTCTGTGCAGTCTGGATAGAGATACGGGACTTCAGCTGTCCCAGCAGATCCTCAGGACAGCTTTTCTTGGCAGCAGGAGTTAAAA
>NW_010411280.1:30954-32318 GCF_000710305.1 Buceros rhinoceros silvestris | reverse complement strand
TCCCTACCCCTTTTTCAGGATAGCTCTGGTGCTTGTCTGACTCCACATGGATGCTGCATCAGTCCTGCTCAGAGCAGCTGCATGAGTTGTTCCTCTTTAACCCTGATGGGTGCTATGCTGGTGCAGCAGACAGAGAACACGCCGGAGACAACCCCGCCTTTTTTGTAGCAGCTCAACCTTTGAGCTACTTAGATCATCACAACATGTCCTTTGCTGTCCTGACTTGGAGCTCTGGTAATTTATGCAGGACTGACTTCAGACATCACTCCCCTCTAACTCAGCTAAGTGTCTCGGTAGCGATGGCAGAAGAACCAAAGCCGCCTTCTTTCCCAGCGTCTCAGCAGAGGACGGCTCCAGCAGGAACCAGACCTGGCATCTGTTGCACGTTGCGTTATGACCCCAGGCTGTAAGCTGTAGCAGCATGGAGCAGGCGTGCCTTCTGCTCTGCTGCCTTGTCTGTGGGGAGCAGCAGACGCCGGGGAGAGAGGGAGACAGGCATTGCTACAGATTCCTTATCATAAAACACCAGGAGCCTTGAGTCAGAGCAGGGGCCAGGTCTTGAGGCATATTAATCTGCACTCTTCCAAGCGTGGGTCCAGCTAATTTTCGGGGTCTCCCTCCACATACGGACTGAGCTATCAGGACTTCAGTATTCATCCCATGGTACGGGTAAAACCAACATTAATTCTTTGCTCTCCCATCTCAGCATTTCTATTTCAGGAGCTTTTGGTACCTTGGGATGCAGCCATTATACTCTGAGTTTAGCCCACAGGTAAATCTTCAGAGGTGGTTGTACCTACTATTTCTATGCCCATTGCTTTAAAAAATGTATGATAAAAAATGCCCACATTAGTATGCAGAGAAAGAAATTTTATACAGGGCATTAGGCATGCAGTATAATTGAGGCTACAGGAAGAGCAGAGTGGATGGGGAATGTTTATGGGGTAAGTTAAAAACTGGGAATGATGTTGCATTTTCCATGTAAGCAGACAGACAGATATAACATGGTCCCAACAGGGAAGAATAAATCCCTGTAGTTTGTGGCCTACTTTCAGCTTCATTAATGGAATAAAGGCCAGAAGGCATGATGTCATGAAATTAGCTTGCTACAGGAAGAGCAGAGTGGATGGGGAATGTTTATGGGGTAAGTTAAAAACTGGGAATGATGTTGCATTTTCCATGTAAGCAGACAGACAGATATAACATGGTCCCAACAGGGAAGAATAAATCCCTGTAGTTTGTGGCCTACTTTCAGCTTCATTAATGGAATAAAGGCCAGAAGGCATGATGTCATGAAATTAGCTTCCTAATTAAACATTGCCTTTGCCTCTCTTTCCCTCCCCTCTCTGGATGACGTTGGTTGC
>NW_010411280.1:25461-30590 GCF_000710305.1 Buceros rhinoceros silvestris | reverse complement strand
TTTCCCTCCCCTCTCTGGATGAAGTCAGTGGCTTTGCTGGCTCGGAGTGCTTACTGTTTGTCAAAGGTTGAAACTCTTTCTGAGCAGGATGTTTAGATGTCTTTTCCAGCGTCTCACAACAGCATGACCTGCAGTTTGAAGACCAGCGACTGGCACCCTGCTTTCTCTTTTCAGGATGCCTTGAAAGCCAGTGGACTTTTTGTTCCTTGGGCATACTCATCTCCTTTCGAACACCTGCCTATGCAATATCTTCCAAGAACCTCTGAAGAAATGTGTTATGTATAGCCATTAAGAATCCTTAAGCAAATTTGCTGGCTGGGATGTTTCAATGACATAATGCTTGCTCTGAATTTGGTCCTTCACCCCAAATTTTCGCATAAAGAAAAGCGAGAACAACAGCCTAACTTTGGACTGTATAACCCAAATAGAGAGATGCGCCTGCCTTGCAAGGTAGCAGGAGGTTGGCTCTTTGTTGTCCTGTCCTTTCCTTGTTACTCCATGTCCATCACTGCTGAAGAATCAGCCTGATTGCCTGAGGAGGTGAAAGCAGATAAAAATATTTTCTTGCTTTCCTTCCTTCTTTCTGCAGGCAAGTACAACAACAATGAGGAGCAGAGTCTCTGCCTCATGAAAGGAGACCAGAACAGATCATACACACCTCTCGAACCCCGCCGGAGAGCTGTGAAGAAGTAAACCCAGAGGATATCCTACTAATGATGGGGAGTTCTAGCCTTTTTCTCTGGTTTTACTTTTGCAATCTATTAATTGGTAAAGCCACCATTGTCCTTCATAGCTTGTTCTTACTATGAGTGATTCATATGCAGAAAAAAAAGAAGAATATTTTGCCCATTGTATCATATTTTGGTTTACAATAGTAACTCCAGAAGGAGACCAAAATTCAGTAATATCATAAAAAAATTGGTCACAGGCTTTCAAACTAATCCAAAGTTTTTGTCAGCCTGGTATGCTCTTGTAATGCAATATCCTTAGATTGAATCCTTAGCATAGTTGTAAACAAACTAGACCTCTCCCAAGCTTCTGTACGTCTGTCACTGACATGAACAGGTTTGTTACTCTTTTCTGAATCTGCAATATGGGGATCACACTGACCTTTCTCCCAGAAAATGTCTGTGGCTTTAATTTGTCCATTCAGCTAAAAACGCTGCAAATACAGTGTGGCCATGAATAATAGAGAGCCCAAAAGTTGGTGTTGCCAAGAATGGGTGACTCAGGAAGTGGTTCAGACATATGCATGAGAACATTTAGCCCTGCAATTCATCAAATGTGGATGCGTTGCTCATATTTATCATTTTTATTTCAATACCAAAGCAGAATCTACTGTATTTATTAAAAGAGTAACAGCCTCTGCAGCAAAGTAGTTCCCTGTGCTCATGCAGACCCCAGTGTGAGGACAAGATCCCACTTCCCTTGCCTTCCTCACTCAGGTTCAGTGATGGGGATACATGTGTCCTGATACATCTCTGTTAGAGCTCATGCTGTGGGGCAGGAACATCCTGTGGAGTTTCTGATGGGACAGTTGCTCATATAAATCTCCATATATAGACCCCACAGCACTGGCACCTCGCCAACTTCTAATTTATCATCTATGGGCGCCCTACATCTTCTTAAATCCCATGTGTAACAGTCTGGGGATTCACAAATGAACCGAACCTCTCTGTAAAGGTGAATGTACCATTGGAGTGACTGATACTCGGGGACAAAAAATCTCTTTGCCTCAGCTGTCTATCCCCACTTGATGAACCACACTGATGCTGGCAAACTGAGTCACAAAGGAAGAAAATGAGATGCACAAGGTCATGAAAGGAAGGGATAAGGGGGCTGTATGCCAAAGCTCCAAAACATGATTTATAGCCTTAACCCCAAATCAAACATCCCATCTACCCTGCACTGCTCCTCCCCTCTTCCCCTTCCTACTCTGTCATACAACTCCCAGCGTGATACTACTACAGGGCATCCCTGTAATGTATGTTAAGTAAGTGTGTGTCGCCGGGTGCGGTTGTCTCCCATCGAGATGGAGCTATTTTCTCTCACTCGGCATCTTTTGTGCAGGTGCGTGCTTTACAAACAGAAAAATCAGCACTCTGCAAAAGTGTTTCTGTTAACATTTATCACCCCTTCCCTTAGTCATCACCACAGCAGCCCTCCCCTGGGAATGGGAATGCTAATTCAAGAGAAGATGTAATGCTAGCCTTTCGGGAGCCCTGGATTAGAACAACACCACAAAAGCCAGGAGGAGGAAAAAAGAGAGAGACAGAAAGGGAGAATAAGTCCTAAAGACAGAGACAGAGAAAGCGTTGAAGTCTCGTTCCCTTTTATTGCAGCCCCTTGCTTTTTAATTGTTCTGCCTGAGTAAATCCTTCCTCTGTGATCCTGTTGTTAATGAAAGAGTCCATTGCGGTCATTCTGCTGGCTTTAAGCTTATGCTTGTCCAATGGTTTCTTGAATCCCAGAGCTGTTAATATATCTGGAGTGGAGCAGCTGCAGGGCAGCCTATTTCTATGATAATGTGTATACAGAGCTTTTATCTTTTTTTCAGGGGGGGTGTTGTGTGGAGGAAAGAGGATAGTGACAGAGTGATGCTTGACTGTTATCCCCCTTCCTCTCCTTCACCTCTGATCTTTCTCCTAAATATTTCCAGAGGGTCTATCCAGAGCCCCAAGTGTTACTATACAACTTCAATTTTGATAGGCCACTCTAAGGGGCTGAAACTTTATCTATAACTGAGTTGTATGAGGCTCAGTGTTGCCACTGCAAAATCATGACTGTACAATGGTTAATCTCTATAAAGAACTAGGCTGGTAAAATGAAAATCCCAAGATATCCCAAAGTGCTTTCAAACTGCAGCAAAACTTCGCATACTGAGTTCTAGGAGTAAAATTATTTCACCCTCCAAGAGTTCCCATAGATACACAATGATTGAAATTGAAATCTGGAGTTTCACCCTATAAAATTGCAAAATGTTACAACATGAAACCATTTTGCAGACTCCATCCAAAATTGCCACCATCTGTGTTTGAGACATCTATGTGTTGCGGTACCACATGGAAACCTATTATAATCGATGTCTACATAGTTAAATCTAGTGCTTATTTCCCTGCCACACAGGTTAGTCAAAAAGCATCTTCTCTTTTTCCCTCCATCCCTCTTTCTGAAGACGTTTTAAAAATTAACACGATACAAAAAGCTGAAACCTTCCAAAATGTCTCAGGTGCCCCTCAAACAGAGCAAACCTGCAGCTCCGTCCCTCTGTTTCCCACTTTAAAAGGCCAAACATTTTTCTGATTGCGAAAAAAAAACTATATACATTAGCTGCATTTTTCTAGTACGCATATTCCTATTTTTAGCCAGAAGTGTAGTAGAGTGAAGGTTGCCCTACAAAGCTAAGCATAACATGTAAGAATAACCGCCACATCAAGACACAAATCCTTTGGATCTCATCTCTATAACAAAGGAGAAACTTCCTTTGGTTACCTGCGTCAAAAGCACATTAAATTTAGAGACTGTAGCACACTATATTTTCCTTAAAACTCTGTTAAAACCAGACAGACCTGTGCAGGTGAAGAAGCAGCAGTAAAGAACTCAACTCTTCCTCATACACTTTTTAATATTTTCCAAACCCAAGCCAACCAGAGCACAAACTTTTTTTAAGTGTTGGAATCACATTCTCAAACTTGGTGAAGGATGTGGCCACAACACAGTGAAAAATCAAGCTGTTTCCTTTTTCTCCGCTGTGCTATAAAATGGATTATTGCTCTACCTTCCTCCCCACTCCTCAATAATTATTTAGATGTTATTGTCACAGAAGGGTCAGATAACAGAAAACTTGACTCAGTCTCTTGTAGGTACATTTGGTCTAAAAAGGGCAATGACAGTTTCACTGAAGAAAAGTTTGGAGATCTTACTCAAAGGCTTTAGGCATACAAGAAAAGTTATATTCACAGTAACAACACAACCATGTAGCAATGTAGATTTTTACTTTTTTCCTGTACTTCTATATTTTTCTGGTAAAGCCAGGAAAATGAAAAATTCAATGACCAGCATCCTTCAGCTTTTCATTTTTCTCCATCTAAAGACAACGCTGTGTCAGTGAAAGGTCTTGTTTGAGCAGCTGGAGACCCAAAGATTTTTAGGCTATGTAGAACAGTTTGCCTATGAGAACAACTTACAGGTGAAAAGAAAATTTGATCTGAAGTTCATTCAAATCCTTGTCCTCCATTTAACTGAAGACCAGCTAGTGATCTTTCAAAGCGCTCTACCTGTCCAGTTGTTGCAGGTTATACTCTATTAATCCTTCCCCATATTGAATTAAATTGACACTGTATCCGCAATTGAAAAAAGTGGGAGAGCAAGGAAACAAGATGAACCTATTCAACAAAAAAACAGATTTATTTGTAATCTCATATATCAGGCACACTACCATGACAGTACTGAGAGGTGCTACTCAGTCAAGCTTCTGTTGATAAGTTTTGACAAAATTCCTTTCTTCAGCTAGTTTGCTTGATCTTAGACTGGACGCTATTAGAGATCTGCTGTTTCATACATTGTATATACATTTATACAAGCTCCTAATAAGGAACGGTATCTGATCCCTAGAGGACTTAAATTAAAACAGACATGACAGAGAATAGTAACAGTAATGCAAGCAAAGACAAAAGTTTAATGCCATCACTCTCAGAGAAGGCTCAGTCAAAACCCATCTCTTTCGATTGTCAGGCAGAATACAGTGGAGTCTGGTAGAAATACCAATTCTGGGTGAGGGGACGGTACATCTAGGTTTGCTGCAGTGTGGACATGTGTCCTGGCTCCAAATGAGCTCAGGCATTTTTACCTCAGAGATCCTGCCTGGTGCAGACATTGCTTGGAAATTACTCAGAAGCTCTGAGGTCAAATTGACCCTTTTGAAAGCCTTATTAAAACATTGATGCTCAAGGTTAGCTATCAATATCCCATCAGAACTGGGTTCAGAATGGAGGTTTCCAAAATGGTAGGCCAAGGACCACATTAGAGGACAAAGAAGGGGGAAATCTCTTTAAAATCACTGTGCTTTGTAAAATGTGGTTTTCATCATTAAAACTATGGAGGGCGAATAGTGTTAGGTAGAGCTGAAC
>NW_010411280.1:0-25358 GCF_000710305.1 Buceros rhinoceros silvestris | reverse complement strand
CCTGCACTGAATGTTTTGAGATCTGTTTGTAGCTCATACAGCTTTCTCCAGGGATTGAGTTTTTCTGTTCTCTAACAAAGGTTCAGAATTCATATCTAGGTTCACCACTGAAGACCAAAGACTTGAATTTAAATGACAGAACCAAACCAAAAGTCCGTCATTGATCTGACTGAGACTAATACGTTCATCTCATTTAAGGGCCAGGTTCTGGCACGGCAACAGGATCAGGTGGCTTGGGAAAAATATTTGTGCTGTTTCTCTACTTCCATGGGAGCCTTGAGTTGGAATGGTGATGCTTCAAGAATAGCTGCAGCTGTGCACAAGGGGAGGAATCACTAAGCCCAGGATGGTGAAATGGAAGACACTGAACTGGTTCATTTTCTCCTCCAGAAAAAAATATGTTGACTTGATGACTTGGGGAGAAAAGAAAAGAAGAAAAAGGAAATAAAAATAAAATCAAAGGAAGCTGGACCCACATCAGCTAAGCCTTTGCAAAATCCAGGCTTGGCCTCAACCTTGCCACAAGACAGAGATGAACAGAGCGGCTCACTCTCCAGGGGGCTCTGCCAGCATGTATCACAATGGTACCAGCTGAACCACAGATGCTTTGTAGCAGGTAGCCGTTAAGCACCTGGGAAGCCAGCCCGCTGCCTTATTGAGCCTTATTACCTCCTATACAAACATTACATTTACTATCCACATCCCTACCAGAGGCATTGCAGATTCATCGTGGCTTGCTAGGTACAATGGCTTCTACTCCCCTCTCAGTCTTCTTCCTTTTTTGTGCTTCTCTGCTTCATTGTCCTTGCTCACCTCCAGAAGAAGGGAATCTGGGACATTACTGCTTGAAAGCCCACTACTGTCTCCTGATCAGTGCTAAGCTGTAGACATGGTTCCATTTGGCACTTATTGTCTGCTCTGGATGAACAAAACCAGATTAGCTTATTCCTACCAGAAACCTTAGACCTGGAGGAATCAAAATCATTCCTGCCTTTAGTCTAAGATTACGGTGAGTATAACTTTATACACTGATTGCAAAGCTACATGAAAGCATCGTTTCTTTTTAGCTGCTGCAAGGAACACCAAATAATAATGCAGCTTGTAAATTATTATGTTCGATACAGTAGTTGCTGGCTCAGGCAAAGCCAGTAAGGCGAGGGGTGGCAGAGAACCCAAAAGGATTCTGGGTATTTTTTTTCCTTTTACCTCATTAAGCTTTGCTTCCAATTACATTTTAATGATGCTTGATGTCTTCTGTATGCTAGCATTTACTGCAGTCTCTTTAAATTTAATCGTCTTGATAATGGGTTACTCTGACACTGCAAATTAGGGGCTGAAAGAAACCTTTTGCCACATCCAGAAAAAGCTGTATGTCCACTCCATGGCCTGCTGCTACTCAGCAGGAGTAGTAGACTTGCATTGTACTGTTCCTTCTGCCTCATAACTTCCTGCTTTCTAAATGGTGAATTAAGGATGAACAAATCATGCATGGAAAAAACAAGAGAGAGATTTCTGGAAAGTTGTTTTCTACCAGCGTGTTTGAAACCACTTTGGGGCACAGGGCATCATTTCAAGAAGCTCATTTTCTCCAATTTTTGCCACCCTCATTAGGAGCTCTAATGGTTAGTTTCTTGCTGTAACTGGTAGCTAAGAGGAATTTAAGGAATTATTTTTGAAGACAGTCATATTTTTCAGCACCTCTCATCCTCATACAAGGGGCATTTAGATAGTATCCATGCAAGCTGTAAACTCACTGCCTCATGTGGAAAGATGAAGAGAATAAAATTAGAGGCTTATCACCCACATATTTTCACACTTTCTTGTACTGCATTTTGGATACTCCTTTTGCTACAGGTTTATATGACTTCCCATCATCAAAACATCTAATCACCTAGCAACCACTGGGTCAAAACCCTTTCTAGGAGTTGAACATTTTTTCATGCCTTCTTATTCTAGGAGCACAATAAATGAAAAAAAATCTGCAGGAAAATAAAAGAAAAGAAAACAGAAACAAGAAGAAATAACCCCTGGAGAGCAGGGAAAACAAAGTGTCACAAATCGTAAGTCATCTGAGTGATGTACTGAGATTTAGGTCAAGTCCAGGTTCTGTTGAGATCTAGAGTCTCCTCTTGAAATTTAAAACATTAATTGAAAGACCAGTTCAGAGCACAAAGTATTTCAAAGGTGCTTTATGGATTTGGCTCTTGATTCAGAAGTTTGTAACATTTCCCATTTTCTTTTCTGTAAAAATTTTTCTCTGCCAAATAATTATTTCACTAGAAAGCGACAGCACCTCCAAATAGCATGAGCTCTTTGGGTGATTCAGTGGAATATGTTCCTCTTCAGTCACAAACAGGGAAACAGCATTTCATTACCACATCTGGTTTGCCATCACAAAAAAGAACCTACAGGTTTAGCTTGACCCCAACCTTCCAAGCTTTCCTCAACACAGAACTCACGAATTGCCGGTTGCACTGACAATGGTGCCGGTAGGCTCAGGGAGGTAAAAGAGGGGCTTAGACATTGTTAACTCCCACTGATAATGGAGCACAGTAGTGGAAGAGATAGAAGGGGTGGAATCATTCCCACCCTCCATCTCGTAATAGCAACTCTTCTGCAAAGAGAGGATCGTCACTGAGATGGGTATATAACGGCTGTTCAGAAGGCAGCAGGCTGGTGCAAACAACGCGGATCCTTCTCATCATGTTTACAGAAAGTAACTAGTTTGCTTAATGACTGTCCTATTAATGACAATAGTTAAATAGATTATGGAAGCTGAACTAATCTAACAGCCTCTATGACAAACATTTATTCTCTAAGTTTGATGGATCACTTTTTCCCCCTTTTTTTCTTTTTTTTTGTTTTTGTTTTGTTTTTGTTTGTTACTTTCTCTGGTCTTTTTTTTCCTGAAAGAACTATTCTGGTAAATCAAAGGACAAAATTTCAGTCAGTTCAGACATGTTTGAAGCCTTTCACCTCTGGAGGACTTGAAGGGATTACTCCAGATGTCCTTGCACAAACAGCTTTTGCAGTACACCCTGGAAAGGACTAGCTGGTCTATATTAAATTACGATTCTCAATTGATAACAGATTCTTCTAATTGTGAGTTTCATAAACTCTAATCTCTATGCAATTGACCAAATTTTTCACCGTGTTTTTCTAAAACTGGGAGAAGTTGTCTGATCCATCACCCACCTACTTCCCCACCCCGCTGCCTTGGATGATCATGAAAGCACAATGGCATTACTGTGAGTGAAAATATTTTTATACAAGTGTTTGAAATTCTAAAACGGGTATGAATTTTTCTCTAAAAGTTGGCAATTTTTCAAGTGGCTCCATCCTTAAACTTCTCTAAAATATTATTTTTACCTCCATTGTTTTCCCTTTTGTGCTGAAACAAATTTAGAAAGTAGAAAAAAAAATCCAAAGCTCACAAACCTTCTGATTTTAACCTTATAAATGAACTTGAAAGAAAATAATATTCATTACTGCCAAGATGTCTCTCTTACAAGCAAGCTCTACTATTTTGGGGAAGCAGAATGTGCGGAAGGAAAATCCTGGCTGTTCTTCTCATTCCTAAAATAACCCTTTATATTTTTTTGTTTTTGTTTTTGTTTTTATTTTTTGAGGCTTTGATTTTGGGTTTTTTAAGGATCTGATTTAGGTTAAGTACAGTATAAAAACCAATCAATATCTCAAGGCAAATGTCTCACTTCAAACAATGCTCAACCTAACACTTCTCCATTTGTTCATCTTCCTTTCCATTTCAGTGCTATTTTAATGGGGTCTCCTCCTTTTTGCTCTAAAATAATCCCCTTACATCTTTAGAATCAATTTCTCAAAGGCCCCAAATGCCATCCTGTTGCTTCTCCAAAGCCCTCGGAAATGGACTGGAAACCAGAAAGGGTCAAGCTTTCTCTCCAGAGATTTCAAATGCCCGCTGGTTCAAGCTGGCATTGCTTTATTGAGGAAGGCTGTTCTCCTCAGCACATTTGCGTTTCTCTTTAAGTGCCACTCAAAAAAAGTTGCGTGAAGACACAAAATATAACACTTCTCTTTTGCCTTCAACCCTAAAAACTGGGTTACTTTTCTGGCTTTGGATGAGCATGACTCTAATGAATGCAACTTTTACCTGGGAGAGGATCAACACTGATGTATGTAAGACAAGTTCAGCTGAATCCAAGAAAATTTTGGTTTTACATCCGCTACGGAATCTACGCTTACTCCTGCTGTCCATCAGTCTTTTGCAAAAAGCAGCTACATTCTCCTGCCATTCTTCCTGGGAAAGTTAAGGGATTTGCAAAAGTGCATTAAATAAATCCATGGTGAAATTAGGACTAAACCTCCATCCTCTGTTTCTGTCTTTTTCCTCTGAGCCTTGCTAGATGATAAACTGATCTCCTACTACCTGTTGATCTAGGGCCCATATTCTCTTAATTATCAGCTAAGCTCATACACCAGTCTAAAATAAATAAATAACTAATGAGGAAAAAGAATTCTTTCTTCAGACTCCCACTACCTTTAGTCTCCTTTCCCTCTCCACCTTCCCATTTATCATTCAGGGAACATAAATAATTGAAAAGAGTAGTACATAAAATTAATTGTAGAAAACACAGGCTTTTAAATTCTCATCTACATTAAAAAATAAAGCAGGGAGGCTTGAGCACTGCATTTTGTAAAGTCACTTCCAGCAGACTTTCTGTATCTGCATAGAATTAGCCGCAAGACTTAGCAGCACCATTCATCCTGTGAAGATGTTCTTATCTGACACCCATAGATCTTTATCATAGGAAAACATTAGTTGAATATTTATTGACAAACACCAGAGAGTGGCGAGAAAGACAGGCTGACTGAGTGGGAATGGAAGGAGACAAAAAGAGGTGAAAGTGCAGTTGGAAAAGTGAGAAAAGAAAGATTATACAATTGTTCTTCTTATAAATGACCTGGACTGGTGAGTTTCTCTTCCTCAGCAGGACCTTACATTAGGCAGGACAAATGAAATGTTGTGACGTTAAAAAGGACCTGAAGAGAAAGCCTACAATACCTTGTATGCTGTTTCCCTCAGCACATCTAGACAGAATGGACATGTCAAGGCCACAGAATCAGCACAGTCACTTCCAAGGGCATACTCAGCTACCTGCCCTCTACACAAGGGATCAGCAGAAGCAGTGAACAAGCCCACCGCAGGACCTGGCTCGATTCTGAACATCCTGTTCTACTCAGTTTTCCTAAGGAAACAGGGTTTACAGAGCCATACTATGTTTATTGCCTATCTCCTTGTCCCATTTCTTCTCTGTCAGTATTTCCTATAACAACAGGGCAATTTTAACCCAATTTGACAGAGTGAGAGAAAGAACATTCTTCAAAACAAAAAACCCCATTACTTTCCATAGATGTTTATGAGAATAGACAGCTGAGTGAAGGAAAGCTTTGTAAACCTCTTTTGAGAGAAAGCTGAAGTGTATTCACCTCTTTATATTAGACATTGGAGAATACACTAAAAGGATGTGATGAAAGAAAGGATGGATATTGGATAAGACTGGAAACTGGACTCCATTCCTTTTGCTCCACAAAGATGAGTTGTTTTTTGTCACCAGCATTTAACAGCCTTTCAACCATAAATAAAGTGACAAAACTGATGTCTGTCAGAAATGTTTTGTGCCCTCTCTTCTACCTCCCTCACCTGAGAGAGAAGTCAGTGTTGAGATCAGTGACTTTGCTCTGAAGATTTTATGGCAAATGTTTTTTTGTGAGTTGCTGTAGAAGGTAGGCTGATGAAGGCAGGTAGAACAAAACACTCTAGGATACTCTGGCAAGAGGAAAAGTAGAAAGGAAGTGGAAACTGTGGTGAAGCAAGAAATAGAAGAAGGAAGCGATAAGGTGGCAAGGTTGATAAGGGAATTCCGTTTGGGTCAAACGAATGGGCTTCAGGATCAATGAAATTAGAGCTGGTGTTAGGACATGTGAACCTGCAGTTCTGTCACAGGTTTCATATGGACGTGTGGTGTCCAATTTCCTCATCTTTCAGAAGTTGAGAATGTGCAAACAATGTGTTAACTATCTTTCAGATAGGTGGAGTAGGATTTTTGGCTGGAGCAGAGGAGAACTGGAATGGTAAAGCCCAGCCACACAAATATCACTCAGAAAAAGGCCTAGAACCAGAATGTTGTGAAATAGTTTACAATGGTGGATTATTGAAAGGAGTAATAGGGTGGCATTTAAAAAGTGAAAAATTCAAGCTGAATACCTAGAGGATGACTCATGGCGATGAGATGATGCAGTAGGCCCCTGAGGGAAGCAGTGAAGTCTACCTGAGCTGTTAAAAAAACATGTCAAATAAAACACTAGAGAATATGCATCTGGAGATACTCTCACATTTTCCCCGCTTCACTATGACTGCCCTAGCAACTTTCTAACTGTAAGTGAAGAAACCCTGGTTCTTTTCCTGCCCTTTTTTTTTTCTGAAGAACTCCCAAACTTTCTTTCAAACAACATTGAGATTCTCATCTCACACTGCTATTGACAGAAGACCTCAGGTTTGTTTGTACCTTGACTGAGAGTCAGATAATCCTGACAAAAACATTGCATAGACATGGCAGCTTTGCTCTTGCCAGCAAACTCACTGATGTGTGTCCCAAGGGTGTGTGGGGCACTGTTGTACTTCTCTTAAATCTTTGGTTTTTTAGTGGAGACGTAGCAAAGAGACAGATGATGCCAACTCTGGCATAGAAGTAAAACTCACTTAGGGTCCTCTCTGCTCATGAGCCTCTGATAAAAGGAAATGTCCCTCTCGATGTTGTCATCCATGGGTTCACTTTTGCTCAAAAACTCCTAAAGGTTGCTAGGAGGAAAGATATTCCAGTGGCTAACCAAAGGCTCAAGGGATGTGGTTTGAATTCCCCCTGTGGTTTCAGGCAAGACACTCCACATAGGAAAATGTCAAAACACTGCATTTCAATGCAGTCAGAGACAAAGTGTTTCATGGTGGAAATGCCAAAGGAAAACCAAGCAAAAAACTCTGTATTTGGAAATTTGGATTTTCTTTTCAAAGTTCATTTGTTGGGGGGAGAGGGGGGTGGTGGTGGAATTAAATGGGATGCAAAAATAGAATTTTTTAGAAAAAAGCTTCAATAACTACAAAACTTTCCATCATCAGCCCCATATGAAACAAGGCAAGACAAACTTTTTCAGACTTCCCCTGAAAGTTATTACATTTCCCCCCTTTTTTTTACGCAAAAAATGTACATTTTGCTTCAACTCAGACTGAAAATGGTTTCTCTTTGCTCCAAACTGTAATTCCGTTTTGACAATCCAACACAAAATTCAAGCTATACAGGGAATGTATAGAGGAAATTGAGGAGAACAAAGGAAAGAGTTGACAATGAAATAATTTCAAGTTGTTTCTTGTTTTGCAGTTGCTATTTCAATCATAGATAAATGAAAGTAAGCCACAAAGACAAATCTAATAGGGGTGAAAGTGTCTCTGAACATACGATCTTGACACAGAGATTTCTGAAATAAAATAGTCTGGCTATCAGCTAGTTTCTCTGCCTAAGACTGATGTGACAAGTAACTAACTGAGATTGGAAATATATCTTTAATGTACAGTTATGTATAAGTTGCTCTGTTTATGTATTTGTTCCTTTTCTTCCCCCTCTTTTTCTGACCAGGAGACTACTTGCATGAGATACTTTTAAAGCCCATTGCTTGGGAAGATTTTGATCGCAACTTCCCTGTGGTGGTGGAAGAACTCAGGGAGGGCATTCAGCATTTCATCCTCAAAGTATTAAAAAGAAGAGAGAGAGAGAGAAAGACAGAAAGAAGGACAGAAAGAGAGAACTAAGGAATTCAGAGGGATGCATTATTCAGCATGCTTGGAAATAACCCTTTTCACTGGCTCCACTAAGCCCAAATGCCCTGGAGGTTTTCACTATCTATCTTTTTCCAGTGCAGCTCGGAAAAAAAGCTCACATCTGTCAAGATCACAGTTTCAAGAGTCCCAATTTATTCAGCTGAATGGGATAAAAGCGCCTGTTGGAAAAAGATTTGAAAGGTGGTGGGGGAGGGAGACTGTCCAGTTCCTACATCTATCTTTTTTACTCTGTGTGCATGTGTGTGTATACAAAACACACTCATTCAAATATATACATAAGCAAAGCTGTCTCTACTCCTACCAGCACAGAACTGTTTGTCTATCTTCACGCAGGGCAGTTCTGCAAATCTCACATCTGTCAGGAGCTGGGCAGATTTACATGCATTTACCTTTAGATATGCAACCTAAGCACATATGGATATGGTATAAGGAGATACAGATATATAAAAGTTGCAGAGAGTGTGAAGAGAAGGAAATGTAAGGAAAAGCTTAAAAATCTTGTTGACTTTTTTTTAATCTCTGCCCTTCTTGATCTGCTAAATGCTGTCACAAAAACATTTATTAATATGCAAATTCTAAGTAGCAATCTGGAGCCAGTCAGGTTGCGCTAATTTGCACATTAATATCCCTCTTCTGGTTTGCCTTTGCTCTCCAGCGGAGGAGAGGAGACAGAGGAATCTCGTGCTGTATCCTTTTAAAAGGGTGAGGAGAGAAGACAGAGGAATCTCGTGCTGTATCCTTTTAAAACGCTGCCACAGCGGTGGTCCAAAGTTTCATTTGAAATGCTGATGCACATTTGAAGAGGAGAGATACAAACAGCATCTAACTCAGATGCAGAGAACAGAGCAGAGAGAGTGAATGGAGGGTATGAGAGAAACCACTGCCAGATGCTTTTCCCCAAAATCCCATAATTGCACCATAATTGCAGGCTGCAAACAAGGCAGCACTGTAGTGAAATTGGTCTCAGAAACTGGCTTTCGAGTTCTGATTGTTTTCTCTTGTGGATTGATTTGTGTTTTCTATGGCCTGGCTGCCTCTTGGGTCAGATTTCCTTGTAGATCACAGATGTTGAGGCGGGTCAGGGGAAGGAAAGAAGGGCCATCTCTAAGGAAGAAAAAAAAAAAAGAGGAGAGAGAGGAAAGGAGAGGATAAAGGATAGAAGAGAGGAGGGAATAGGGAAGAGAGAAGAAAGAGAGACGAGAGAAGAAAGAGGAGAGGAGACCTTCCTTAAAAAATTAACTTTCTCTAAAATTTGGTTATAGCAGAATGATCCCTTCTTCAGCCAGGAAGAGACATAGCTGCGGCAGGAAGTAATAGAAATGTGTTAAACTCTCAGTAGCATGAAGAAACTGAATGATGTGGAGAAAATGATCAGTGAATGACTAGTGTTCCAGCACAGGAATCAGGAACTATAGTGTGAAATTAGCACATAGTGGGTTCAAAATACAGAAAGGGAGTTGATTGTTCACACAGTACTTAACTTAGGAAAAAACTTGCTACTAGAAACAGGTTCAAAAGATCTTCAAAAGTACAAAAGCTATTGGAGAATTCAAGAAAGAAAAGTCTAGCCACTAAGTACAAAGAGCTCACCTCAGAAAACATCTGAGCCTGAAGTTGCTGAGAGTGCTGTCAGGACTTAGCAAAATATTTTTCCCTTCCTCTAACATCTTAATTTGAGCATCTTTTTACAGTCAGTGTCACAGAAGAAGCTGCTGCATGAGATGGATTTTTGGTCTGGGTCAGTAAACTCTTTGTAGAAAAACTGGGCTTTTTCTTAGGTGAGTAAATGTGAGACAAAACCTGTAACTAATCACAAGAGCTGAACACAAGACTAATAAAGTGGCTGACCCTGTAATTATGCACACATTACTGCACCTTGCTTAGATAAATCCTGCTCCTCTGTATGGTGTACTTCCTTTTGGGAAAGGAGTCTTGAATTAGGTGCTATACTTATGATGGCAGCTGAATGCTTTAGACTGCAGGTTTGGGAACGTGTAGTTTAAAATACCTGTATTTTTTAACAGGGAAACTGATCATTGAAGCAAGAGACTAGCAGACTCTTTAATGGTCTTTCGGCAGGAATGTGAGGCAAAATAATTGTATTCTTATATATTCAGTCCTAAAACCAAGAGAAGAGTGGTTTTGTGATATGAAACTAGTCAGCCATCCCTAGTATACCTTAAATTGATTGAGGCCTCCGTACCCTGGACTTCTTTCTCTAGAGACTAGGTTGAGACTTTCAGCTTGCTCTTATCATTTGATAACAGCCACTTTTGCCCTAAGTTGAATGGAGCCCAGCGACCATGAGGTGAAAAGATCATTTCCAGCCAACTTGATCAATAGCCTAAGTCTGTTTTGCAAAATTATCAGTTAGATTTACCAGCCAGGTCACCAAGTGTACTTACCCAGACTTTCACACTTGTTGTTGATTGTAAAGCTAATGATGATATTTTATTCACACATTGTGAAAAGAAAGAGTTCTGTTACAGGCTCAAACTATAAAGTAACTGTTGGTACAGGTTCTTTAATCTCCATTACGAACCGTAATTTTCTGGTAAACTGCTGCAATGTGATCGGCCTTTACCTTAAATGTGTGGATGAAGATACGAGAGGTGAAGAAATGGATCTGCTCATCTCGGTGCAGGGCAAAGATAACGAGGATGAAACAGGTCTTAGCTAATTCTACCTACCACAAACATAAAATATCTACTTTAACCTAGTTGTCTACAGTCCTTCTACCTTAAATAAAGACAGACATCTCTACTGGAAGAGATTTATCCCATTCTGAGACAGTTACCTGCAGCGGGTGAGAGAGTAGTTACCTTTCCCATCTCTGCCTGCAGAAGTACCGCAACAGCTGGTTTGGATTGCATGCATAGTTTTGAGCAATCTGAAATCTGATGATGTGATTATCCTTCTTCTTGGGAGATAAAATGCCTGCACTTTGACCTGTATTAGGCCTACATTTATGGGGACCTGCACCTTATGGCAACATTTATCTTACTGCAAAGTCAGTGTAAAAATTTTAGCAAAAAGGGAGGATAGTGCTTGCATTTACTCAACATTATGAAAACAAGATGTGGAAAAAAGTGCAGGATCCACTATTGCTACCACAAGGGCTGAAGCAGAGATGGGTAGAGAAGGAGGTGCCTTTGGTGAATGCTGGACCCACCGACAACAGTACCCGACAGGCAGAGGAAGGTGCAAGGTCAACCTGTAGATCACTGGAAACTAAGCACCTCCAATCCATTAATTAATTGCACAGCTGGAAAGAGGGGACTGTAAAGAAAGGTGAACACAATGACATTGCTGACAACAGGAGCCCTCTGTTTATCAGTCATAATGAGCTTCTTCCACCCCCCTGCATCCTCCCTCCCCCAGTGCTGCAGCTGCGCTGATGTGACTGAGCACTTGGGCTCCCCTCTCCACTCCCCAGCCAGTGCCCTCCTTGCCAACGTGAAGGTGACTCAGTTACTCATGTCAGTTAGGCCTGGGGTATCTCAGTCTGTACCAGCCTGCTTGGAGACTAAACACCACCCCACCGATGCTGCACATCTGCCTGCTCTTTCCTTGGGCTCCTTTGCCCCAGCTCCTTTTCCTCCCCTTTTGACATCTTGTGCAATGAGCCCCTGGCTGGAATTGGAGGGCTGAAGACAAAAGTGCCACCACCTGCTCTGAATACTTGAAGCTAATGAAGTGAGCAGGCAAACATATTGAAAGCAAGGATTTTTTTTCCCCTCAAATGGAACAGAATTAAATCACTTGTTGCAGGAGATGCTGAGGCAACCAACAACAGAAATAAACTTCAGAAAGACAGACTAAACAAATTTGCAGGTCTATCAGTACCAGCTGAGCAGAATGTCTTCAGAGCAGGAAGTCCTTACAGCATTACTTTCAGGGAAAAAATCATTGCCTATTCTTATATTAGGTCTCCATTCACCTACAAGTAACTGCTTTTTAAAGACAGAATATTAGGATAGATGGACATGTGATCTCACCCAGATCAGATCTATTCTTAAGCTAGCATGCTACAAACAGCCTGAGTGTGCAAGTCACAATTCAGGCTTGAGACACGACCAGCATTTGTTCTGTTCCCTCTGGGCTTGCCTAGCAGAACCCTCCACTGTGCTCTGCTGATGGAGAACAGCCTATCTATACATAGGGAAACTGAGGCAGAGCTCAATGATACATAAAGATGCATTTTTCAAGGCAGGAGTGAGAGTACATCACTTTCGGAATCATGTACACCTTTTAGCTAACACAATCTCTCTCTTCCAGTGCCAAGTCCATTAGGTAGCTCGCAGTTCACGCTGGAGAGGAGAAGTGTGCAACAGATCAAACAAAACTGTGTAATTCTAGGAGGGGAGCTGCAGACTCCTGAGTCTTATCCCTTATGAACAGGAGAGTAGAAAGGTGTGAGCTTGACATTTGGGAGAATGGAGCTGGGGTGCAGATGGTACCACTTTAATAGTTTCCTCTCATTTGCAAAGGCTAAGAAAAGGAACAATGCCTATTACTGCCTGCTGCTTTACTCCACACTAATGGATGCCTCTGAACTAGCAGAAGTGGTTCCCGTTAAATTCCTGCATTATCAGGCCATTACTTGACAGGGCAAAGATTAATCGCAAACTTTCCAGGGACCATTTATTCCATTTGCCAATCTATCTCTCCCCGTTACGCTGCTTTGGTTGTGTTGTCAATTTTTCAAGTGCCAAGGAGTTTGGACCGATCCAGTTTTCTGTCCATCCATCTGTCACACACCTGTCAATCTGGTTTGATCTGAATGAGCTGTTTGCTCTGGTAAAGTCAGAGGGGGAGAGGAGGTGGGCGTGATGCTGAATGGTGTAGGAGACAGAAGGCCCATGTTTGAAAAATAAACAGAAAACAGATTATCAGGCCACATTATGTAGAGAATGGAGGATTCAGAGAAGCCGTAGAGGTAAGGCTGAAAATTTAACAACATAAATTTAACATCTCCCCTGGTGCTGCAGACTGACTCATATTGTTAGTCTGAGAAACTATGAATGGGGTACCTCAAAACACCCATGGATTTATGGTTATAGTTCATTTTATTGTAGTGTTTGGTGCAGGGCAGTGTGTGAAATGGGTTGAATTGGAGAACAGGTCTTTTAAGAAAATAAACTTTTAACTCAGTGGTCTAAGTCATTATTCAACATCTTCAGACTTTAACACTAGGAATGCTCAGGAAATGTAGCAGAGGGAAAGTGAATTGTATAAACACTTGAAAGAGGAGTTAATTACACATCCTGATTTCCTTTTATTCCGTATTCATTAAGGCAGTGCGTTAGTTCACTGTTAGTTTTTGAAGAAGATAAGCCTTCTTTTTTAAGCTGTCCTACTTCACCACCGGTGTATTTGTCCCATGACTAAAAGGTATTCTCATCTCACTGGTAGATATCAGAGAAGTTCCTGCTGTTCAGCTCAGCTCAGAAATAACACCCTGTGCTTTGCCATGCAGTTCGTACAGATTCATGATTTGGAAATGGTCTTGGTTCTGAATTACAATCAGAGTAAAATCCATCTAGGTTCAAGAGTAATTTAGTTGGACACAGTGGCCCAGATCCTTCCATGTAACTTCAGGTATTCAACTAAGATACTAAAACTTGGCGTTCAACCATCATAGGATATCACTGTAGACAGTAGAGGAAAAAAAAAAAGTAATTCAAATATTAAGTGGTTGTATTCCCTCTGGAAATTACCCCCTCCCACCTCTAACAGACCTTGGTTATTAGACAAGCAGTAGAAGTTTCTCAGGTAATTGTCTAAAACTAGGTGAGTTGAGTCTAAGCCACAAATCCTTCTGGAATCCACCTTTAGCTCAAATGATCCTGAACCCCAGGAAATAGGAAATCCTGGAGTTCAAAGGCTGCAGCACGGGTTTTAATATTCAGGACTCTCTTGACACTCTTGTTCACTCTTTTCTCTTTCACATCAAATTTGCTAGGAAACACATGACAATGATTATCTTGCTCTTCCTCTGCCATGGTAATTATCCAGACTTTGCAGATAGCTTGACTCCAGTCCAAATTGGTCTTACTTATACCTTTCTTAAAGACCCTGTGCTAGAAAACTGGGGACAGCTCCCTCAGCAGGGACATCCTTGTGGGTCAGCTATTGGTTTAGGATCTTTAGTATGACAAAAAAACAGGACCTAAACTTTACAAAAGCATCAAGCAACTGACAACCTCAAACCAAAGATGACAAAAAATTACAGCTGAAAAAAAAAAAAAAGGTTCAAAACATTTCACAGCAAGTTCCCATGAGTAATATCTGAAGTCAAAGATGAACAATAGATACACTGTTCCCAATCCCAGATGAAGTGGAACAGGTAAATATCCCTTTCTTCACAGAGCCACAGTGTGGTGTCTTTCAGAGGCACCAGGGGTGGGGAACAATGATTATCTTTTTTTTAGATTTCCTCTTTGTTTATCTGCATGCAACTCTGTAAAAGGCAAATTTTGATCTGCCTAACAGTAAATGACCTCCATGAAGTTAATGCTTGTGAAGATCATTGTTGCAGAATTAGCTCTTAAGCATCTTTACCCCTTCCTTTTTTGCCTTTTCCTTGTCTTTGAATCTGAAGGTTAAAAATGAGACAATGTGGAACGATGTTCTCAGACAACATTGAAAAATCAGATCTGCCAGCCTTATCCCATTGCTGTGGAGTGCCAGCTCCTCTTTCATCAGCCCACATTAGAGGTTTCTCACCTTCAGTCCATTCAATCACGGGAAAACTGTGCAGGCAGATAGGATAGGACAGCTGATCTAGCATCTACAGAGTCAGTTTGGAACTATCCTTTGAGCAAAACCCAGTGCAGATAGAAAATAAAACAAATTAAATAAGAAAAAAAGAGGTCCTTCTTAATTTCCACTAGTTACCTTCCCTCTCACATTTTATCATCTCCTTTGCATAAAGGATCAGTATCTCCATTTCTGTATTCTTGCATTAGAAAACTCCTTAGTAAAATGGAGGAAAGTACAGCAGATCTTGGAGTATTTCACACTACTTAGGAATCTTACAAACATGTAGTGCTTGTTTGAATCCATCTTGAAGTGATTAACAGAGCCTAGAGGAATGTTGAGGTGACCTATCTGGAGTAAACTGGGCAAGAAGTTGCTAATGGACAGCACTTGAGTCACCTCTACTCCTAACAACTCACATCAATTTTCACACTTTTACAGATGCATGGGGACTGTTGGAGAGAAGACAACTAGATAATCATAATGTTAAAGATAAGTCCTTCAGGATGGGGCTGAGATCACCTGAGTGAGGCTGGCTACAGAAATTCAGCCTGGTGAGAACACGAGCTTCCAAAACTCAAGATCCCAAACCATTCATCAACAAGAACATGCTCACCTGGGATAATTGGGAAAGAAAAAGGTGGGAGGGTAACAAAATATTTAGAAAAGCCCCCTGCAATACTCTTGGTGTCAAATGTAGGTGATGTCTGTACAGTTGCCTCCTGTCAGGACCTCTTTCCTTGCCTCCAGTCTAGCACCATGAAAGTTCCTGGAAGGGACTCTCTGAACATTCCATCACATAAGGGCTACCTGTTACTTTCTGCTTCTTTTCAGCTCTTTCCTCTTTGTACTCAAACTGCAGATCCCCTTTCTCTTTTACCTTTAAGGCATTGGTTTTGGTTTTTTGTTGGGTTTGTTTGTTTGTTTTAAAAAATGGAACATACTTCTGATCTCCCCTTAACACTCACTTCTCCCTTCCGTTCAAAAATGACATATTGTGCGTCTCAGGTTTCTTTTCAAGTATTCACTCCATTTACAAGCTGCTTCCTACCTTTGTTTCTAATGCAGACTCTTTTCTCCATCTATGAATACAAGTTTGTTGTTATTTAAGGTACTTTTTGGCAGAAATTTCAAAACTTTGCACTTTGAAACAACGCAGTAGGGGAGGTGCACATTTCTCTATGCTGAATAGGGGAAAGACTATGAGAGAGCTGTAATATTCATCAACAGGTTAGAACAGAACAGGACTTTGACTCCTCTATCCCAATTTTAACAAAAAGATAGGATGGAAAAGCCCCCAGTCCCTGCAGCTGAAACAGCAAATAGTGCATTATTACTGTGTACGCACGAACAGTTAGGGGCAAAAAATGTGTGGTCATCTACTTTCATATCCAAAGCTGCCTCATAGCATCTTTAGGTTGTTTTGTACTATGCCAAGAGAAAACTAGATCTCTGAGGCACTGGATACCCACACAACAGAAGTCATAGTATGTAACAACAACTTACTTAGTTAAATCAGCTAGAAAAAAAGTGTTGCAAAGTCAAGTTTAGTGCCTTTATATTTAGACTTTCTGTGTGCAGCATTTCAGGCAGTAAGAAGCAGCATCTTAAACTGTGTCTCAGTTGTACCTCACCATGTCTCCTGCTTTATTTCAGTGCCAAGCCAGCGTCATTGAAAACAGAGGTCAACAACTGATCGTACAGGTGCCAAAGATGGTGTAGAGTAAGCCAGAAGAGTAGGGAGACATGGCTTTTTGAAAGACACATTTGTGAGAGACAGGTGCCTCACGCAGAAGAAAGATACTGCTGATCAGCTGTGTGTGTCTTTCAGTGGCAGTCTCCTGGCTCCCATTGGGTTTCTATCTGTACAAGTAACCTCTAATTTTGGAAATAGAATGCCTTACACTGAGGGGAAAAAAAAAAGGAAAAAACCCAACATGTCGCTATTTAATGGTTGCTGATTCCATAGTTTAATTCATTACTGAAGTTTCACCTTGCTCTGAAACAATTAGGAGCGCTCATATGATCAGTTACCAAGTCTCAGTTGGGAGGCAACGATTTATGACTGAGAAGCTGGAGGTGACAACTTCTGAAAGTGCCTTTCAATTGCATCTCCTCTCAGTTGTGATAAATGTATGTAATGATGTAAACACATATTTAGAAAAAAAAAAAGTCAAAGAAGAGTGATGTTACACAAGAATCACAACCAATGGTGCGTGTTGATGTACAACGGTGTATGCTGTATTATGTGCAGCACAAAAGAGTGTATTTTTTGCATGTGTTCTCAGAGAGGAAAAGGGCTGATGGAGAAATCTAAATTAAGTCCAATTCTCTATTTGAAGAAGCATGATGCAATGTAAAGCCTTTTGTAAACTGACCATTACTGCAGACTTGCATGAGGACCAAAATGTAGTAAGAAGGTGGCAAGGAACTGAACTAACAAGTGCCATAATGCAAGTACGTGCTGCTCCCATCCTTTTAGCTTAGCAGCAAATAAATGTACTTCAGGATGGCACCAATAACCTTGCCCAGCCATTCTTGTGTGCTGCGCTCCCGCTGGGAGCATTAGAATAGGTTCCAGTAGGGTGGGGATGAGCAAAGGGGGAGCAGGTTGCTAGTCTTCAGTGATACTCTGTTTATCCAGCTTAGCCATAAAGCAACGTAAATCAAGCATGTCATCCTACCTAATTGCATGTTCATATAGGACTTAATTGGTAATATTCCTGCAACCCAGCTCCTCAACCTTCATGTTGCATTGAGTTCCTCTCAGAGACTAATGAGCTTTATACAACAACAAACATTTAGGTCTGTTGTTCTAATTCATTAACATAATGGGCAATACAATGAGCAGTTATGATAATAAACACTAATAAGAGGTACTAGCAACACTTATTCCTAGCAATGCCAGGACTGTATGGTGTGCTTGTACAGTGGCAATGGTGTGACAAAAAGGGAGTTCAGTCCTTCCAGATCTGCTCTCGGTGGCTCTGACACTCAGAGTCTCAGTTCCATGTCTGCCAGCTGAAAGGAACATCACTCTATAAATAACTGCTATCATAGACTGAGCCATCACAAATGAACATTTTTAATTTTTTTACAGTGAAAGAATTTGAGAAAGGAACATGGAAGACGAGGGGAATGATGCTGAGAAACACACAGGCTGATGCCGATAGCTATGGGCCTCGCTGCTGCCTGAAGAAATTTAAACAGCTCTCCCGTTTTAAATGAGCTTTAGTATGTACCACAAAGAGAAATACTGACAAAGTTAAAATGTTTTCCTCTTGCCACTCAGGTCAGCCATCTTTGACTATAATTAATTTTCCATGATCACCTGATAACGTAATGAACACTGGGACTATCTTGTCCCAAAATGTGTGTGCATGTGCACATAGACACATTTTTTTTTTAAGACTTCAATGATCATAACTGTGGATCACCGCATCTTAGTCCACTCGTACACCAATCTCTCTTGAATTTTGGATTATGTATAGAACACCATGTTGCCATCAGAAAAACTCATTCCCTCTTTATTTCTCAGGCAAACAAAACCCAGTAATAATGGGGACCTTGCTGAAAAGTGTGCTACATTATACTGATAACCTTCAGAACAAGCCCATGCTCACTGCTTTATTACATTTTAAGCAGCGATCAAAACAAGTTCGGATGTTAGAAACTCGGATGTTCAAACTCTCTTATCTGTGGTCTCTTACTCCTTTTTGGATTATGGGAGAATATGCTTTAACCTAGTTAGAACGGCATGGGTACACTTCAGATAGGACAGACCTATAGCATCATGATTTGCTCTTTGTCATGTCAAACTAACCACCTTGACTTAACAGTCGCATGATTGGGAAGCAAGGTACCATTTACCTTTTAAGCTGATCGCTAATAATGGTATCCCATTTATAGGACCCGATGTTTTCCTCTCTTTTCTCTTCTATGAACAGAGACCTTTAATTTCTACAGTCATACTCAGGTTCTCAGTGACAAACATTCCATGAGAAAGGAAATACAAGTCTACAAAAATGTATGATTCTGAAATTTATGGCCTGAACTTTATCACAACGGAAATATTTTTTTTCCTAATTGAAATCTATGGTACTGTTATGACACTAATTCAATTATTCTTTATATTTCATCCATCATAATTTTATCTTCTTGTAAAAGGAAAAGTCACTTGTTTCTCTGACATAGGTAGAGGTGACTAAAGAAGTAAAGGGCAAATCTGCACTCTTAACAACATCCTTTTGCAATTAAGCATAATGGCAGTATTAAAATAAGATCATAGAATCATCAATCATTTATGTTGGAAAAGACCCTTAAGATTATTGAGCCCAACCACTAACTATAAAATAAAACAGAATAAAACCATGTGGAGTAAATATTAGATATCCCAAAGGCTTATAAGAAAAGAGCGTGCAAAAAGCTACCTGATGGTTTCTCATCATATTCCTGAAATGCTGGATACCTCTTTGAAACTGTTCAGATCAGAAATGTATCGGAGTTTAAAGAAGACTGAAAACTTTTCGCTGCAGTAAGTAAGAAACACTTTTAAACATGTCACAAATCACCATCAAAGACTTCTGGATGGTGCTGAGAATCTGTGATATGCAACGCATGGTATAAAAAATGTTTTGTGCTGGAGGTGCATCACCTTTAACAACTCTTCCGTCCCTCATGGGCCCTACATATGTCTGGAGTCCATACAATGACTCAGACTTTCCACATGCTTCCTTCCAACAAGCAGTGTTTCTATACTAGCAACAACTTTAGCTATAGTGGGAGTTAATATCTATAAGGACATGAAATGACCACTCTGTTGACAGTCTCAGATATTTGTCTTCTACACCTGTGACTCATGCATAGCGGCCATTTCGCCCATATGTTTGGCTATGAAATTCCCTCATTGAGTAACAAAATGCCACAGGTACAGTTATTTTTCTCATAAAATCACCAATGACTCTCTTGCTATGAACCTCCCTAGGGGAAAACAGAGTAGATTGTTTTTTTCTCTAACAAGATTCCAAGAAGGCAGGGAAGAGTGTCTCACCTAAGCTATTCAGATTTAAGCCTAGCCTCTATTCTATATTATTTAAGCTGACACTGTAATCACTAAAGAGCGATCTGTAGCTCCACAAAGGACACTTATTCCATCCTAAAAATTATGGTGTCTTAGAAATACAGGTAGTATTAGCTACATAACTTTCAGATGGTTAGAGATAATCTATTGCCTTCTGTCAACTGTAGAGGCAGCATGAATCTGGCACTCCGATGTTCAAAATTTCTACTATTCAATGCTTCTTTGAACTCAGACATTTTATGAGCCACAATGTTAATGTTAGGCATCTGTAGCAAGTAATGGGAACATGATCATCCTGGCCTCTTTATTGAGGAGAAAATCTAGCTTGGTTCCCATAGGGAAGTAGAAAGGGTCCCACTGCAATGCTTTCCCTGAATCTCTCTTTCATTTCACTATGTGTCTTGTGGGAAACAATCTCTTCAGGTCAGGAGGTACTTTTTCATGTGATTTGCACAACATCAAGCACACAACTTGCATAAGACCCCCCTCTGATAGCCATTGCCGTGAAAACATGCCATTACAGACATGGATATTAATCAGTTCCTGTACCACCCATTCACAAAATCTGCTCATCTTTCTTATTCAGACTGTGATGCACAGCAGACACAGAGTTGAGAGAATGACACACCTTCCTTGGAAGGTTTGGTTTCTTTTTTTTCCCAACCTTCTGTCAATGTTTTTTACTGACCTGAAGCAGAAGAAAACCTGTGATTCAAGGAGGATTATTCCAACTAATGGAGTATGAGGATGGAGAAAGACAACTTCATTTGTAACCTGGGAATTCTGAGGGGTACCTTTGCCTCAGGATCAATATTGCTGGTTCCACAAATATCTCTGCCATCCTGTTCTCCCCTCCCCTCAACAAAAACACATATCATTTTTCTTCCTTTCAGGCTCCCTTCCTGTTCATCCCAGAAGGTTTTAAAAATCTTACCCTTTCTAAGCAAAGCAAACTCCTAATGGAGTTTGGGCTTGGAGAACAGGGAGAAGAGAGAGAAGTTGATTGTTTTAGAGAGGAAAATTATTCTCTGCTTTCTCCCATCACAGCCCTTTGTTTTTCATGGGGAGAAAATAACCTTGTACTTGAAGGAAACAATATTATTTTCCGAAAAATAAGCAGATGAGGATAGGACTCATTGGTAACTTTGAATCCCATCTTTGACAATCTCACCATCCATTTATCTACAGCTTGACTGTGAAAGATGTATTGGTGGCAGCTCACTTAATGATTTTAGAACGAGTACTGCTGGTGCCCCAAGCCAATTTGCCATTAAACAGCAGAGACTTGGAGCCTTTCCACTGTACAGTCTAATTTCTGGAGGGAGAGGAGATGGGAATTGGTTTCTTTGTGTGTGATGAAAAGTTGATTCTCACCAGTAAAGATTAGAAATCTTAACAGATCTGCAGTTTTCTGATGTATATTTTAGAGGCATTTGACATTATTCAGAGTGCAAATCCATGACACACAGAAATGGAAAGCTAAGCCTAGCCAAAAAGTGTTAGCTGCCACAAAAGCTAGTAAGCATTTTCTTTTCCTTCCTCTTTTATTTTTTTCTTTTCTTTCCTTTCTTTCTTTTTTCCTTTCTTTCTTTTTTCCTTTCTTTCTTTCCTTTCTTTTTCTTTCTTTCTTTCTTTCTTTCTTTCTTTCTTTCTTTCTTTCTTTCTTTCTTTCTTTCTTTCTTTCTCTTTCTCTCTTTCTTTCTTTCTTTCTCTCTTTCTCTCTTTCTTTCTTTCTCTTTCTTTCTTTCTCTTTCTTTCTTTTTTTCCTTACTTCCTTTCCTTCCTTCTTTCCTTCCTTCCCTTCCTTCCTTCTTTCCTTCCTTCCTCCTTTCTTTCTTTCTTTCCTTTCTTTGTCCTTTCTCCTTTCTTTCTTTCCTCCTTTCTTTCTTACAGAAGACAACCCTAGAATTACCCCACAATACTGGCTGTAGCTAGAAGTGAATCTTTCTAGACAGTCATGCCACAAACACTTAAATACAAGTTAGAACTCCAGATGGGATGTATCCGCTATTATTGCAAATTAATTGGGTTTGGCTATACGATTTACAAGACTTGGGCTGTCGTTAATGGCTGCTGCTCTTCCCACACCCTTCCAAAAGAACGTCAACCAAAACACCGTAGTTATGCTTCCAGAAAGTAAGTGTATTAATTCAGAAATTCTGAAGACCCCTAGATCCTTCAACAGCAACTGCAAATTTTTCAGATGCCTCTTGCCAAATTTACTTAAAATACAGCAGCACAGACCAGTTGGTCTTAGCCCAGGTCTCCATCAGTGCCAGCCATAATACCAATGCTAACAGTTCTCCATCACTGCTTTTGTCTGACCCTTTACATAGCACAGGGCACTGAATTTTCCCATTACCTCTGTATTAAGTACAAAGACTTTTTAAGTTGAAATTTATTTTCCGAAAGAACCATCTACTCTTTCTGTAGAAACTAAATATAAAGAAAATAATCCACTTGTTTTTTTAATAGCCAGTTGTACTCACTGCTGAAAAACTCCCCACATTTGTCAAATTTCAAATTCTGATCTTTGTTTCTTGCTCTCTTAGACTGAACAGTTTTTTTATTACCTGGTGTCTTCTTCCTTCTGAGGGCTGGCTACGTGGGCATGAGCTAACAAGATGGCGCGTTACGTATTGAGTCATCTCTGGGTGGTGCATGTGCCTTCACCTCAGACCTGGTGACTGCTGTGCATTAATAGTATGGCTGGCTGGCTGCCATGTCTGACCAGCGTGATGGTAACTTCTTCAGTGGCAAAAATATTGTTTGTGATCATATAATTGTGCTCAACTCCACTTCTGTCTCTGCTACTGTTCCCACTCCTAATCTGTTTTTGCATTTGGACATGTTTTTCTTTACTTCTTTCTTTCTGAGTTGGACCTCCCTGCCACTGTCTTCTCATCCTCCTCCTTTCCCTTCCTCCCTGACTTCTTGCTGCTCCCAAAACCTACTTGCCTTGCAACACCACCTCCTCAGCTCCTACTGGTAGGTCTGGCAGTTCTGTTTCCTTGAGGAATCAAAGTTAATAATGGCAGAAAATCTCATTATCCTGGATTCCATTACTTCGTTTTAATGCCATTGAGCTATACTTCAACATCAGAAGCCAGTGATTTAGACAGCAGGTTCTGTGAGACAGGGTCTTTACTCTGGTTATGCACAGTAACGACGTCTTCTCACTGATGACTTCTTCTGAGTTCTGGGGACCTAGGAAGAACTATAAGTGATTTAAGTGATGATCTGTGTAAGTAATTGGGTAGCTGTCTCTCCCCCTCAGCTTCCCAGGACCTCTTTGCACATGCTCCCTCTATCTTTTGGTGATTAAAATTGTCAATACCCTTCCTAACTCTCTGTGAACATGGATTAATTCAGTCAGTGTCTGCCTCAGTTTCTCATGGACTGAACAATTATAACAGCTTGTGCTTCAAGGCCGTGAGGACTAAAGTAGAGTTTGCATCATGCTTTAGGATCCTTTAGTACAAAGGCTTAGAATAAATGCATTGTCATGTTGATACAGAATCAGAATACTGCACAGCATCATTATTTTAAGTTCGATTATGTTTCCAGCATTAGTGGATTTTTTGCATCTATTTTATATTTTCAATGGCTCCAAGGAAAGGCAGAGAGGGAGTTGCTGCTGGGTTTCATTGGAATATGGGAAGTCAATCACCTTTTATCCTTTTGGAAAGCTATTAAGTATTGCAAAAGGACTGGTAATCACTGAGTGATTTTTCGTTCAGGTCAGAAAAGGGACAAAATCCTAACACCAAGTGTCATAACCCTCTGTGAAATGGAACAGAAAAATTTCACAAAATTTCTGTCACTGCTGTTTAAACATGGCAATACTAAGAAATTCACTACTTTGTCCAATCCTAAGGAACATTTTATGTGACAGGATGCAAACACTGGCTGAGGCATCTTTAGAGCAGTGATACTCCCTGAACAACTTCTGGCATTCTGAAACTCACTCAGATGCCCAGGATAATAATTCATTCTTAAGACCAAACACAAACTGCCAAGGATCTATCCTAGGTAGGAGATGGGGCTGGGGAAATCAGGAAGTTCTGCATGACCTCGGAAGAAAAATCTCTGGACCTGTGTTACTCTAACAGATTCTGGCTCACGGGCTTTATTTGCTTTTCAAATCTCTTAAGATCTTGCCATTCCTTTCTTTCGTATATTTTAGCTTTAGGAGAAAATTAACCCTTAAAAATAAATAGAGGATTTATAACTAGATAGAGCCCTGAATTCTCTACATAACTGATGTTTGTTTGAAGCCTTTGGCAGTCCTTGTCTGGTTTGTAGGGTAACGAGATAGATACAATTTTTATATTGCTCTTGCAATAATAGCTATCTTCATAAATTTATATTCTGCTCATGGTGTATTCCCATCACCTTCATCTAAACTGCTTGGCACAGATCATTCTGTCTTCCTGGTGCTGGTCTAATTTAACATCTGGGAAATATCTGTTGCAACTTACACCCAACTCACACAATTTTAGGATTGATGGATGACAAAAATCTGGAAATGGCTGCCATGGTCGAAAAACTTGACATGTATTCCCAAATTATGTCATATGCTTTCAACTGTAAATAGTACCTGAATGTTAGTATTCAACAGCTGAACAGGGCGGAAATACTGTTTTAAGGAGAGATCTAAACAGGTCTGGGAACTGCTAGGAGGTGATTTGGTCATCTTCTAATACTAGATCATTTGTAGTAGCCAAGATGGAGCAGTACTGCAGTTTTTAAATATATGCAAGACACCTAAGAATTATATATGTTTCTTGTCAGCATTTCTACCCACTTTCCCTTTACTATCCATATTTGAATTCAGATATTTTAGGTAATTTTCCAAGGAAAGGAAAACATTTCTCCTCCATCTAGTCTTTCACCAAAACACGATTGTATCTTTTTTTTTTTAGTAAGTTGAGTTTTTTGTTTGAGGGGCAGATGTTCAAAGGGAGAGAGGGTTGATGTATCATTGAACAATGACAATTAAATGAATTTCATTTAGTAGGTCATAAAGGTAATGTGCCTAATTGAAACATAAGGATAGAAGAAGGAAAGGAAAAAAGAAACCCTTGTACTATCCTTTCTATTTCTTCCCTCTCTCTTTTTAAGTATAGCCTATCATTAGTCATCATGAAAGCTCTCGGTGACCACTGAAACAGAGGAGGGACCTTTGACACAGCTTGATCAATCCTAATTGAATAGACCAGAGGGACAGCAGCCAAAAGGAGGGGACCTATTCTTTGCATTTGACAGCCTCGTCTTTTTTAGTTTGTCAGCTGTCAGAAAACATTGGGGCACTCTCAGGGTGCATGTGAAAGCTTTAAGTAGCCATACAATTTTTTGCTACATGGAGAAGATTGTTTTAAAGCTTAGAAGGTGTCTGGTATGCTCAGAAGATCTAAAATTTGAATGTAGGTAGGAACCTGGTGGAGTCAGTGAAGTAGATGGGATCTTTGCTAGATGCAGATTTTCCCTCAAATTTACAAACAGCTTTGTTCCATTCTCCATCCCGTGTATCCCAGTCCAGGTTGACCAACATTACCCTTTTATCATTTACCCTCTGCTTTGCACAGTAGGATATGAGACACAGAAATCAAGGACTCAGTACTTCCTGTGAACACCACCCCC